>NC_045746.1:19455159-19479269 GCF_008692095.1 Etheostoma spectabile | reverse complement strand
AAAAAAAAAAAAAAAAAAAAAAACTTCAAGGACAACAAAACTGTCCATAAAGTGCCCTAAAGCTATATATTATTTTTGACTTTCTTTGAGTTAAATCTTTTAATTGACTTCAGTCCTCATCATAACCAGTTTGTTTATATAAAGTCACCGGTTTTTATGCAGCAATTTAATGATTTTCTGTATACTAAATGTTTTTTTAGTAACATTGTTTATAATGCATTGCATCATACTCTGTAGTGTCTGCAAACTTATTATAGCACCTGAGGATGATAAAAAAAACCTTACACCCAAAATATTCTGCCATATGCATCAACACGAAATGATCAAAAAATAAAAAGCCAAAAATGTCCCTAGTGATGCACAAGGGTTATTTGTGCATTTCTTTGCGAGGGCCCTCGGAAATATTGGTGTCCTACTTGCTTGATTCTTAGATTCTCAGATTTTTTCAGCAGCTGCTAGTACACTTTCAGGCTCAGTTCCCTGCAAGTGGGTTACAGAACCAGAACGTACAGTATGTCCCTTCTACATCTTCATCAGATAGATACAACATAGTATTTCACATACCTGACCCAGTATTTCTTCAGTTGGTGAGTTCAGCATCCTGAGAGAAGCCATTAAAGTGTGTGAAGAGGTGAGTATGAAGTTGTTAGGCACTTTACATAAAAGTGCTTTATAAATGTATCCATTCGATATTGTTTTTATCGTAGGATTGTGGTTTATTTGTCTTTTATGGTCTGTATAACTTGTGACTGTGAAGCAGAAGGTAAGGGAGGAGATTCAGCCTTTTAACCAGAACCAAATGCTGCGAGGTACGTTTAGGTGTAATGTTTTGCTTTGCCTCTCCACATCTCATCAGCCATAGTGTAGATATCTGCTTCAGGAACACTGTAACCAGTGACAACCGGTCGAAGCCTCATCTGAGGCCAGAAAATCTCCGAACATTGACAACATTTAATCAGGAGCTGGTGTGAATTTCTAACTATGATCTTTGTGTCTCAAAAAACAGAATGAGTGATTCATCTTATAAGAGTGAATCAATTGCCTAAAGCAATTATTATGAGTTAGTCATAAATTCAAAGAGTATTTCCTTGTTGCTCCTTAAATATAAGTTTAGTTTTCCAGAAGCTGCAGATGCTCGGCTGAAAGATTCAACTCTACTGAAGAAGGTAAAAAAAATTTATTTAAATGCATCTTGGTACGGGAGCTTTCCATTACAGTTTATGGATGTTTTTGTACAACAAACTATATTACAATGTTCTCTCATGAATGCCTTTTTTCTGATTATTAGATTTTCTCTGCAGCCGTCCATTACCCAATCTAAATCATGAGGGTCATGTTTCTTCTCTGTGCCGCCTTCTTCGCTTTGAGCATTGCAGCAGGTGAGACTCGAGTAATGAATGGGGGAAAAATGTATTTAAGAAATGGATATACTGATTGCAAAAATGGAAATGGTATAAAAAAAAGGGTTTCATTTTAAGTTGCAATATAAACTGTCCTCATAAATGACATTGACTCGGGGGCGCCTGGATAGCTCCCCTGGTAGAGCAAGAGCCCCACGTACTAAGACTCTGTCCTTGTCGCAGCAGCTCCAGGTTCAACTCCTTTAAAATAAAAATAAAACGGACATTGTTACACTTTACCAACTTAATAAAAGCTTGTCATAAAAATAGTTTTTGAAATTTCTTCCACAGCAGATCCAGTGAAGGAGGTGATGCCAGGTGAGACTCAATACTACTAATTATTATTTATTACAGTTATTTAAAAAGGGCTTTACATGGTTGAACCATGATTAAAACATTTCAGGAGGCAGATTAAATCAGTTAATACAAAAATAAAATGGAATAATAAAACAATAAATAATAATATAATAGAGCATACAAGACATGTTGGAAATCAAACAATGTGCTATCATTATCAAAAGGTTTTCGAGACGTGATTTAAAAGATTCTGAAACACAACAGTAAGGTCGTTTCTCTTTCACAGTACATACCAAGGTAACCGTTACTTCATTATGAATTACACTCATTGGACAAAACATGTTGATACAGTTGTATACTTTATTTTGGTACTTGAATATCATTTTGGGAGAGATGCTGCTCAATAAATGATGCTACTCTGCGCCATGTAGTTTAAACTTTTATTTACCCTAATAAAATGATGTTCTGGAGAAAATAGTGTATAGATACAGTACACAACTGTGTCAACTACTATGCATGTTTATTTATTTGTACCAAGGAACAGTGCAACGTTCATATTTTCATAATTATAGAAGTATTACTTTAATGTAGATTCATGAGCAGTTGTTAAACAGCGGGATGAAAGTGTGACTCCTGTTCTGCTGAACATGCACAACTGTCACATAAGAAGTAGTTATAATATAACGCTGCTCTTATTCCTCTGCAGAGCCAATGGAGGAACATGTGCAGGTTCAGCAAAACAGGACTGGAGGTAAGAGAGAATATCTTGGACCACGAACCAAAAGCCTCAAACTTGTTGTCTTCTTTTAAATGTGTATATGGATAATGTTTTGTGACAGTAATATGCATGTGATGCAGGACGTGTGATAGGCAGTATTCTCATCAATCACCTTGTGTACACATAGGATTTGGTAATCTTTTGCCCACATAGTGCTGCTTTACAACTTCTGGAGGTTTGTTCTCAGTGTAGGATCAATTTTGATATAAAATAAAATGCTATTAAGTGTGTGGTGAGATTAAATATCTCAGCCATCTTATTGTTTATGATTTATCAGATGATAGAGACATCAACCGACAGTGTAGTAAGATGTACACTATGCTCAAGCTGATATGTTTGCATGTTCATTTCCTGTAGCTTGCGTTCTGTTGAATGTAGCTTTATTTAGAGCAGAGGTCTTACATGTGTTTTAGGCCAAGCACCCCTTAACTGAAAGAGAGTCAGATCAGGGACCCCCTACTTCATACCTTGTATAAAATCAAGTTGTATATTCAACTTGGTCTACAATAAAGTGAAGGTCGGCCTTAAGCCTTTGGGGGCCCTGCCTGCAGTAACTGAGGACCCTGCAGGGGTCCAGGACCCCCTGCTTAGAGCATTCTGTACCCTGCTAGACACTGCCCACCTGTGGCATTCTTACAGAAACTAAATTTAATTTAACTGATTTTTAATTTTATTTTGTTTATTAGTCCCCTAATGTGGCTCATAGTGATGGTATGAGACTGCCTTTTAAACTACCAAGATGGTGTAGTGCTAGCCAAACGTTTGTTAGTGTTATTGTGCCTACCTGTTCTGCCATATTTAAGAGATTTTATATATAGATTAATAAGCTGGTTGTCAGTTTTAACAGTATTATTCTGACATTAGTCCACACTGAACCCAGCTCTGTCAGGTGAAGGTTTCTAACCTTTTCATTTGATATTAATTGTACCATATATTTATTGCTATATTTTTTGTATATATTGTCTGATTTTGTTTACTGTACTATGGACTTTCCATTGTGTCGTGAATAAAGTCATGGATGTTGACAAAGCCTATCCAGTCTATCGGGAAATTATTTGCAAAATGCCATTGTGTCGGTTCTTATCAATGCTTATTTCTTCCAGGCGAAGGGGAACTGCTGCGTCGGACTGCAGGAAGGATGAATAAATGGCAGGACTACATAACCCCCCCGTCTCCATACTATGACAGTGGGGAGAACTACTGTCCGTTCAACTGGCAAAGCTACAATTCACGATGCTTCTCCTTCATTGACACCCCAATGACCTGGATAGAAGCCGAGGTAGCAACATCACAACAACATCACAATCTTTATTACAGGTGTTGAATCACACAATGCTGTGACTGGAGACTAGTCTTACATTGTCAAACTAATCTCAACAGTGCTGTACTGGAGAATTGCATCCAGATATTGCAGAAATGATCCCTAAATCTATTTTTTTTGTCCAATGATACTTAAAGTAACTTTAGCCACACATCTGGCTCTAAAGCTTTTGTCTCTCACTCTGCTTTCCCACAAATAAAAATGAGGTAAAAAGGTTTGAAAACATGTGCATTATTCGCAGATTTGAAGAAGGCCATACTATTTTTTTAGTCCCGTCTGAAGACCCATCTCTTCTGTTCTGCCTGTCCTTAGTGTTTTTTTTGGATTTTTTATTTTATTTTTTATATTTATCTACTGTTTCTACTCTGTAAAGCGACTTTGAGCTAGGGAAAAGCGCTATACAAATGAAATTTATTATTATTATTATTTCTGCCTGCCGTAAGAGCCTTACACCTCTGCTTTTACAGGTATACTGTATACAATACGGTGCCAACCTCGCATCCATCCACTACCAAGGGGAGTATGACTTCATCCAAGGCTTTTTAGAAACGAACGGCCCAGCCTGGATTGGTGGCAATAATGCAGTTGAGGTAATATGCAAACATAATTTTACAGAGATTCATCCCTATATTTGTATTTAAAATCTCACACCTTAAAGATAATTTGATTTTAGATTATTTCAATGAGTCTTAAATGTTTCTTAATTTAGAACTACAAATATTGTATATATACTGCATGTTCATATATTTTCCATTCAGACTATTGTTTTTCCAAAGAACCTTTTTCTGAGATACTTTGATTAAAGGGATAGTTTGGAATGGATCTTTGAAAGTGGAGTTGTATGAGATACTTTATCCGTTGGTGTGTTACCACAGTAGCGGAGGCAGCAGTTAAACATAATTTAGGCGCCTATATGGACCCATCGCTCAACATCGCTGCTAAATAAACATGTGAATAAAAATACCTAGTCAGCGCCTGCTTCTCCAAACTGGGTGCGTGCAGACCGCCATCCACTGTAAGTTAGTAGCCTACCTCATACAACACCACTTTAAAAAATGTGTAACTGTCCCTTTAACCATTATTGTATTCCATTATTTACATGCTATTTGTTTGTTTTTGCAGAGCTCGGTTTGGTTGTGGAGTGACGGTTCGGAATTTGATCTGGATTTCCATCCCTACCAAACCAAATGGAGGAGGTGTCTCCTAATAAGTCGTTGGTCAGGTACAGTCACTACATCCAATGAATCTAGACGGCAAATGTTACAGGAAGGATTCACCGTGGGGAGTAAACCTGTTTCTAAGTTAAGAATAGTGACTTTCCTCTCTTGTTTTCTTGTTAGATTTCCCCAACCTGAATAGTTGGTTCTGTGAACAGAAGCTTCCCTTTGTCTGTGGAACAAGACCTGGACTGTGCCCCGATGTTCCTGTTCAGGAAAAACCTTATTATCAATGATGTGAAGTGTGTGCAGTCTTTAACAGACCATAAGTTCCCTTCTACAAATCACATGCAACTCTTTTGAAACCCTATATGAAATCAATCAAATCAAATCAATTAATCCAAATAATCATAAAAATATAAGCAGTTTCTCTAAAGACCCAAGAGTCTGGATTTAAATATGATTCAGCCAGTAGTGTAAGACATTCAGATCCTTCAGTTAAGTAAAAGTACTAATCCCATACTATAATAAAAAAAACCTAATGGCAAGTACACGTTCATTTGAACCCTATAAGTAAAAGTATTTTCAGTAAGTATTTTCAGCAAAATGTACTTAAAGTATCAAAAGTAATAGTAGTCATTGTGCAGTAGCCTGAAGTGTTCTGTGTCAGTGTTTTACTATTATAAATATTATATATATTATAAATTATGTTTCTGGATTAATGTTACTGCTGCCACGTTTAATCTCACACCAGGATTAGACTCAAATTCATGTTAACTATTCCAACAGTATTTTATCGTATAGCTATCATGTTTGTACATGTTTTCTTGCAGCTGTTGATTCCCAAAATAAATAAATAAAACATTCAGAGATTCATTATTTGATATTACCAAAAATAATTATTAGCTTTTATTTAACCAGGAAAACATTTTGAATTGAAGATTGTCCTGGCTAAGACAGGCAGCCGCACATTACATAACCAGTTTCACACATGCAACATGTAGCAGTTACAATTCAATTTCAACTCAATGTTATTGATAGAATCAAATCATAACAAGAGTTATCTCGAGACACTTTACAGATAGAGTAGGTCTAGACCACACTCTATAATTTACAAAGCACCAACAATTCTAGTAATTCCCCCAAGAGCAAGCAACTAGCGCGACAGTGGCGAGGAAAAACTGTTTTAGGAAGAAACCTGGGACCCAGACCTCTTGGTAGGCGGAGTCTGACTGTGCCGGTTGGGGGTGTAATGCAATAGAGCAGGGGTCTTCAACGTTTTCCAGCCCAAGGACCCCCAAACTGATGGCGAGATGGAGCGGGGACCCCCTAATTATATATATTGCATAAAATTGTGTTATATCAAACTGGTCCTATAGTGCCATGTGTGCATTGATGACTGAAAGACATCTTCTGCCTCCATTTATCTGTTTACTACAGTGTGTTGAATTCATGTTAATGTGTATTTAAAGACATTTCAATTAGTGGAAAAAATTGCAAGGGGGGGGGGGAATATAAAAAAAAGTCTAATCAACCAAAACTTTCGCGACCCCCATGCAGTACCTCCGCGGAACCCCCTAGGGGTCGCGGACCCCCTGTTGAAGACCCCTGCAATAGAGATAATGGAACAGTGACTAAATGGTAGTCGCAGTAGTTCATGTCATAGCAGGACACTGCCGAGCATCGCAGGGTGTAGCAGGGTGCAGGAGGGTGCAGGAGGGTGCAGCAGGACCATGGCGACAGCTGCAGCCAAGATCTTGTTGCCATCCTAATCCAAGGAAACACGCTGGGCGAAAGAAAACATAAGGACTCCGTCCTTATGTTTAAATGCATTTTTGGGACAGGACGCACACAAATGGAAAGGGAGAGTCTGTTATTACAGACGATAACGTTCCAGATCAGAGATTCTGACTGACAATCACAAATATATCCAAATATTTTTTGAATTGGTTTTTATTTTGTTTTGAGACGGTGGCGACAAGTTAATGGTTTTTCTCAAGAGCACCACTGCAGGAGAGGAAATAGTTACCTTGATAGTCTGGGGTTTAAACCAACGAACCCACAGCATAAGTCCTGTTTTTGTATTTTGACATCTGAGGTTTTACTTTTTTTTTTTCTTTCTTCATTAGTTGTGAAGATCATCTCTTCATTTCTATCAGAATATCTAGAGGTCAGACTGCAGGTCTGAGTCCCATTGTGTTAAAACACTGTAGTTTTGTTTTTATTATTAAAAGTGCTCTAAGCGATGTTGGGTGACGTTATTTCTTGTTGACGTTCAAAGTATTTTTAAACACAACAAGACTAGCCCCCAAAATCTTTCTTGTTGGTTGTTGGCTGGAACACTGTGTGTGTGTATGCTTTGTGGTGCAGGTGGGGACAGTTTGTTTTTGTTGATGTTTGTAGACCCTGGGCTGTCTACAGAGACCAGGGTTTTTTACAGTGTGTTCTGGGGACAGGCAGCTCGCGGACAGTGAGGAGAAGTTTGCTGCAGGTTCCCACGTGGCAACAAATGTCGCAAAAAACAAGCATGACGTTGCTTAGAGCACCTTAAGAGTAGCGAGTTTTACCCCTTTTTGTCTTACATTCTACATGAGATAACATCAAAGATTAAATTTAAACTTTGACATTATCTCTTCTGAAGAATATACAACATGTTTTCTTTACATCATCAAGATTATTTGAGAGAAGACCTAACTGCTTAAATCCATATATCAAGTTAAAACTAACTATAATTCTGCAAATAACCAGTTTATATTTTATTAAGAAATACACTAACATAAGAACTGTTTGTGTATGGGGGACTGAGTAAGATGTCTCATGATCAGGGAACTGAAATAATGTTCTATAATGTTCTAAAACCTAATGATGAAAGCTTCACACAATAATTAAAGTATGTTAAGAAAAGCTTCCTTACTGATCCTTATCACCCCCACAGACAGACACACGTGTTTACTTACTTGATTAAGTTTTATGTACAGACATTTTAATAGGTGTATTACAATCAAAGGTGAAAGGGGGCAACTGAGGCCACAAGTACCGCACACAGATTTTGTGCCACCCCACCCTGTTTGCATCTCAGACATATAATTATGTCATCATTTTCACAAACATTTTCAGTCCTATTAGTTCTGAAGATGTGGCAATTAAACTCTCTATAGTTCAAAGTTGATCTAAATATAACTTTATGTTAACTCCTCTGCCAGAGTCCGCTTCCACAGTTTCTAATAAAAATAGTAACTTCCCTGATCAGCTCCATTCGTCTGCATTTAAGTTGTTGTTCTATTCAAAGACTTGAACGTTTTCAATGTAGAAAGACTGATCTAACAATTTAAACGGTATTAGCTGTTACTAAAAGTTTAAATTCAAGGATCAAAATAGGCTAGATTAACAATAAATAATGCAAATGTAATATTAAGCGTTGTTTGTGTAAACCATACTGTTTCCTTGTGGTTTCAATACGTGTTTTTTTCAGAGCGGTTTACATGTTCATTGTAAGTTTGTGTGTGCTCTTGTGCTGTTTGAAAGTGTAAGCTGCAATCAAAACCAGTATATTTTCCAGACAGGAAAAAGCGTCTTATTATTATTCAATACGTTTAATTTCCGAACGTTTCGCAAACTGAATTCGCAAATTCCCAGAAGCAAATAGCCCACTGAAGGCACCTGCCGCTGCTGTTGAGGCTGCCGTTCCGCTCCGGGCCTGAGGGGGCGCTGTTAGTTTCAGGCAGGTTTTAACACGACGGTTCAAAAACCTTCTTCGACAATTCTTCTGGCATTCAAAAAAGAGACCGACAAAAGAGCGAGGAGAGACAAATCTCGAAGGTAAATCCGCGTGAAATTGAATAACGTTACTATGATTATTGTTTAACAGTTCAAACTAGTTTGGTGTTAGCTAACCCTGATTTGTATTCGAAAGTGTTGTTTCTATACTCATATAACATTGTGATGTGTAGTAATTCCGAGTCACCGTAGTCTTAGCTTCGGCCAGCTAACTTGGCTAACGGTATTAGCAAGGCGGCGCCGGTTGAAGAAGGGCCTGTGCTAACCATGGTGCTAACACGCTAAACTGGTTGTTTCAAACAAGTTCAGATACAACGGCCCATAACAACTAAATTAATACATACAGACAAGAACAAAGCAGCAGCTATTGCTTGACATGTTTATTAATTTAGAGGGAAAGTGTGTTTAAACGTGATTGTCAACATGGATAACGTTAACTAAAACGGGTTTTCCACCAGGCGCAGATGCCCCCGTTCCGCAGATTTAACTAGCTAGTTGATTTGGTCATTTTTCCTAAATATGTGTGCTACAATCATAAATTAGTCTTTCCCAAAGTTGGAATCACTTTTGTATAAAACAATCGTTAGTGTGTGTGCTAACATTATAATTCCCTTTAACGGTACTTCTAATTATTGAGCATAACACGTAAAGCATCTTCTAACTGAAAGCTGTGTCCACGCAATGTTGACACTTTTGAGTATTTAATAAATATATATTGTGAACGTAGTTTAAAACTTTAGCCGAGTGCCAATAAATATATATTTAAATTGGCTTTTGAAGGTTAAAAATACTATCCAGCTTGGATAATTTTTGTATTTTTTTTTTTTTTTATGCTAATGTGTCATGTTATCAGTGGGCTTAGGCGTCTTTCCTCGAGAACACGTGACGTTTTTCATTAATAACAATTTGGTCATATGGCGTTTCGTTATAGACGGATTGGGTCCCATTGTGGTAGTTTTGCCCTTCATTTCACATTATTTTGGACTGTTATTATAACCATATCTGTGTCTAAAATTTTGGAAAAGCTAGAGCAGATTATAAATAACGCTCAAAAAGCTTAAAGACAAAACTTGATAAAGAAGTCCAACTTCAATTATTAGATCAAAGTCTTTTAGCTACATTCGTTCAGCTTAGGTGCGGTCCAGAACGACTTGGGTGCTGCACCTTAAAGGTGAACTCCGGTCGATTCCAACTCAAAGTAGGATAGAGTGTGTAAGGCATGTATGGATGAATTGAAGAATGTAGGAAGGATGGTTTTTAACTTATTTTAGTATAGAAAATGGCAATTTGTAATCTGCAATTTGCACAGCTCTTTGAGTAGCCCACATGCACATTACACATTTACAATTGTCTTTTAATTGTTTTAACCCTGTGCTTGTTATGTGTCGTAACTCTTGCAGCAGTGTTACTCTGTGTCAAAACAAATTTACTTTGACGTAAGATACCTTGACGTAGCTGTTGTTTGTAAATTTGGAGTGCAGTCAGTAGAGAGAAAAATCAAAAACAGTTGGTGTTGCCTCCACCATGTTATCCTCCTGCTACAGTTTGCACCCAGGACGCTGAAGGGCAAGTTTTAAATGTGCTTTTAGCCTCGTAACATGTTCAAAATGTCATTGCTGCAGTAGATGTGAAATAAATGCATATAAGTTGTGCTTTTTTAACTCTGTTCAATTCTGGTGTTGAGACGCTGTTAGTGCTTCGGGGCCGTCCACAAACTACAACACAGAAGAGATACAACAAAAATATGAATTAATTTAATGCTAAAATAAGGTAGTGTCTCCGAACTTACTGCAATTATAACTTGTCTCCTGCTAGTTGTACTACAGAACTTTAAAAAAATAAGCATATGCAATTTTTGTATCTTTGTATTGTCTTGCGTTACAATGGCAGGGAAAACCCAGCTGGCTTATCACACCCTAAATCTACCTGCTGCTGGTGATTTTACACCCTGTATTTTGATACATCATTTTATATGTTGTGTAAGCAGACAAAAGCTGCAATCTACAACTTGGCCAATAAAAGTTGCACATATTGATAAACTTGTCTCTTTTTTTTGTTATTCCTGTAGGTCAAAGTTGAGGGCCATGGCTCGTGGGCAGCAGAAGATTCAGTCTCAGCAAAAGAACGCCAAGAAGGCAGCAGAGAAGAAGAAAGGCCAGGCCGCTGACCAGAAAACTGCAGCGAAGGCAGCACTGGTCCACACCTGCCCTGTCTGCCGGGTGAGTACATTACCTGCAGCCGACTGCCGATCAGATTTAGTTGTACAGTCCGCCCAAAAATCATTGAGTTACAGCCTGTGCGCAGTAAAATCTGCACTTGCCAAAAGGCTCAATCGCTGGCACACACTCCAGTTACATTTTGCATGTGTTGTAATGTGTGACTGCAGCGCAGTGCTGTACATCTTAGCTGAGAAAGGAGAAATGTCTTGCTGAGTCGCGTCATACCGAGCTGTTTGATGTGTGTAGAGGCAACCCTCTACACACATCAAACAGCTATGGTTACACTGTAGAAGCCTGGTGTTTTCATGCGATTTAAAGTGTCCATATCATGAAAAAAAACTGACTTTTTTTTCTGGGATTTTGGGTGTTATGTGTCTCTGGTGCTTCCACACGCATATAAACTTGGAGAAAAAAAAACTATCCATGCTGTTTTGAGTAAGACACATGTTCTGAATGTCCTCTGCCTTCAGTCTCCGGGTGAGCTGTTCAAAATCTGCATGGCTTGCTACGTAACTAGCCGAGACGAGGTGGCTGTAGCGCATGATAGCTCGTTCTCAATGGCAAAACACTGCTACAACACGCACTAGTTCACCATCATCTACAAGAACTACTTCATGTTTCTGTTCTGCAGGTATTACACAAGTGCCCCTCGTTTACAAGAAGTCTCCCAGCTAGTCCTGTCTTGTTCTGACCAAAGTTGGAGAAAGAGTTATCTAGCTGATGTAATCTTACTTAGTTACTGTGCATGTGCAAACAAAGATAGTATAGAAGTGAGATGTCTCACGCTATAGCTAAAACAGAGACCTAAACTCACAGGGTGAAAACAGGATCTGCAACAAAATAAGTTATTTTTTGAAAATGAAACCCTGTAAACCTATTCTGGTACAACCTCACAATACAATTATGAACCAGAAAGTAATATGGGCAATTTAACAATGAACAGCCGTGTGTCAATGTTGCAGTCGATGGTGTTTATTTAATTTCGGGAAGCCAAAATAGGGATTACAATACATATTTGATCAATTGTGCAGTCATAACATGGCATCTCGTCTTTTTTACCTCCCTTGAAGATGAAGCAGAAAGCGCCCCAAGGCAATGCCCAACAGACAGCTCTACACGTTATTAGAAAGAGAAAAAAAACGGAGCAATGTTAGCCTTTACAACAGAGCCAATTCAATACGCTTGTTAGATAATATTTTATTACAGAGTTATGTGTTGATCTGTTTGTTGCTGTGTGCGTGATGGAAAATGATGTAAACGGAGAGTTGCGTGCCAGAAATACAATGCGCTATGACGAAGATCCCCTTTAATGCCAGGCTGATGTTGAAAGTCCCTCTAGTGGAAGTAACGTGTAACAACAACCACATGCTGCTAGTGGCATTGACAATGCATAAGCCTGACAAGTGTAGCAGGTATGGATAACCGGCTGCATTTGAGCATTTAATATTTGAATCTTATTTGAATATTAAAAACAAAAATAACAAATTAAATGTGAATGTTATTATACAGGAAGACTGACACTTCTAAAGCACATTTGCTCTAATGTCATTTGCTTCAGGTTTACTACAGTTGTCGTCATTACCTTCTTTTCTTTTGATCTACTTTTTTTTTTTTTCCCAAGACGGCTTCTGCAAATTCACTGTTTTATGTAACCAACATTGCAAACAAAAACATCTGTTTATTTTCATATATGCCAGTTTTACTTTCTTTTAATCAATTTAATGTATTAGTATACTTTTTGTATTACAGTATATATTTTATTTTTAACTAGGAATCTTTTTTTCAGACACAGATGCCCGACCCCAAGACCTTCAAGCAGCACTTTGAGAGCAAACACCCCAAGTCCCCCATGCCCCCTGAGCTGGTGGATGTTCAGGCATGAAGAACTGCTGACAGGACCCGGTAAGACAACGAGCATTTAACCAAGCATTTAAAAAAAAGAAAACTTAATGCAAGGTTTTGCTAACTCACTTTGTCACTTTAAATTTTTTGCAACTATTACCATAATACTAAAAAGCAGCAACTGTTGTTTACAGATACACGATGACCACCGACTAAACATTGAATCACTTCACCTGAAGGCGGTTGATGACGAACACTGGGACCCATCAGTATTCATGGACAAAACGATGTTGGGAGGGAGGGGGTGGAAGTGCTGTGTACGTATGTGTGTTTGTGTAAGAGAAACAATAGCGATGGGGCAGAAGTACACCAGCACCCCACTTTTATATTTATTATGTGCAACTACCGTGCTATTTCACATGGGATAGGGGACCTGCAAGATTGCCTGCTAACACTGAATTAAATTTTCCTGTGACTAATTACTGGGAGATGTGATGAGTCTGAAAATGCTTCAACGGGATGTAAAAAAAGGACATATTTTTTAATAGATGACACATTAAAGACCCTGACTATATATTTAATCTCATCTACAGTGGGTGTGGCAATGCTGTTGGGTAAAAACCTTGACACTCCAATCATTTTATTTTCCCTTGGGTAGAGGATATACGCGTGATGTCGTCTGTCTTCAGTTCACACCCTCTGTAGAAGATGATTGGGTTTTCATGACCATTGGCCTCTTTAAATTACTAAAATGGCATTGTGTTATTTTGTTGATGGTCAAATGTAGAATACTAGTTCCTAAAACAATTTTTTGGAGATTCATGGTTTTTGTCAAACCAGATTTGACACCTTTGCCTCCTCTGTGCTGCTGCTCCACAGGTGTTCACACTCAGTAACCTTACAACAGTACCTCACCTTAAACCACACCACGCAAATCCCATAGTATGTTCTATTTTCCCTAAACAATTATGCTCTTTTCAATGTCGTCCTCTTTGGGCATGTCTTGGCAATAACACCATCTTTGTCCCACTTCAGTTAAACCAGGACAAGATTAGCTCTGCTCATTTATTCTTTAAGCTGTTTGCAGTTTGGTTGTTCATTTTTTGAAGAATCTGTTTGTGGCCCCAAGGATTAAGAGTTAAAAAAATAAATTCCGTAACTGCCAAAATGATTAATTCCTGTTTTTGGTTTATTATCAGTCAAACAACTTTACTAATTTTCTTTCACTGTGCTAATTTTTTTTTTTTTTTTACCTTTTCAATAAATTGAACAATGTATTTAATGTGACTGGTCTTCTCATCTGATTCTGTGTACATGACATAATGAAAGGCAATTATTAATTACATTACAGTATACAGCAGCTGTCGTATTTGTTGGTGTAACGCATGATTCCTGAAAGTGCGGTGTGCAGCCATCAGAAACAATTTGTAGGCCCCTTGACGTGACATGCATTACATTTTAATCAGTGGCCCATTTCAATACTCTCAATTTCAATGGCTTACATTTAATACACTACTACTGCTATGTAGGTTAATAAAAGATACTGGTTGCATGGGACCTAGTGGCACCCTGCGTGTATCGCATGAATTGGTCTATATTGACGACATTTCGTATACGGGATAGTTCTGGGACCGCTGGAAGTATCGTCTTATGTCCCTCATTTTCAGCCGGATGTCCTTGTGTTGGAATTCTAAACTCAGGTTGATTTGGGAAACATCCTCCGAGCTAGAACCCACAATCAAATTACATTTATTATTTTGAACAAAATTGTCATTGTCAACAGTCAGATTAATCCCAGAGCCCGCCTACACGTTCCACCAAAACAAGTTCCTTCCCGAGGTTATTTTGCAGAGGCACCGTTGCTTTGTCCGGTGCTTTGCACCGCCAAAGTCCAATGTAATTGGTTTAAAGAAATGCCAATAAACCAATGCGCTTTTTTGTCCTATCCAGGAATGTTGTGGAGTAAGGTGTGGCAATACGAGACTGCACTGGAATTAATCTCTCGTTAACACTAGTGCTGTTAGCTCAAGTTAGAGATTTCAATGGATGACTAGGCAGTTTAATGTGGAAGCGAGATTGAAAAAATATTTAGCCTTGTTATAGAACAGTTCAGTATATCATAAAAATGTAATTTAAAAAGTCTGGATCGTATGCCATAAACTATGATGCTATACTGATTTTTTTATTAAGTTTTATTTAAATTTAGATTTTTACGACCTACTATACATAATGTTTTTATGACCTATGAGCTCTGACAAGTAATGACATGTTTAAATTTGGATTTTTATGATACTATACTGACTTTTTAGTATGGATATACTTATACTATAAGTTTTATAGTTTTGACATGCTTTACTATTTTACCTTCTCACAATATACTTTATGACTTTTTTTGTTACTTTTTATGACAGTATGCTATGCCTTTTATGACAATACTATGACTTTATATAGCTATATGACAAATTTTACTTTACATACAATACTATGATTTTTTTATGACTTTTTGACGTACTATTTTATGACTTTTCAACATGCTATACTGTGACAATTTTTACATTTGTTGACATAATACCTTGATTTTTTAATGACTTTCTTTGCTCTTTTTTATTAGATCGTATTTATTCAAGAAAGATAAGAAAATACAGATACATTAAGGTACAGTGTCTTGATTTTTGGTTTCTTATTTGCTATTACAGCAGTCACACCTGTCATCAATGTCTGGATATACACTACCGGTCAAAAGTTTGGGGTCACTTACAAATTTCCACACCATTATAGACAAAATACCAGCTGATCTGAGTGGGGGGGCTGATCTTTAAAGGAATATCTACATTGCCCATTATCAGCAACCATTCATCCAATGATCCAAAGGCACATTCTGTTTATTAATCTAATATCATTGAAAAAATGTTGTAATGTTAATTGTTGCCCTGGTTAAAAAACAATGCACCTGATCTAGCTGGTATTCTGTCGATAATGGAGTGCAATGGACATTTCTAAGTGACCCAAAACTTTTGACCGGTAGTGTATTTTGGACAGTTTTGATTTGGTGTAATATATTCAGTTAAAGATTTTAAACTGTATGAGGTTGAAGTGGGCACAAGAGGACGCGCCTTTAACGCTACTTTGAGCTGAGTTTATTATTTGTTTTTTAAATTTTACGGGTATACTATGACTTTTTCATGACTGTTATTGACATACTAAACTGTTTCTTTTTTTAATGACTTTTTTCTTCATACTATACATTTTTATATAATTTTTTCCACATTCTACACTATGACTCTTTCCGACATCCAATAAATTTTTATGACATTTTTAGACAAACTATACTGTGACTTTTTCAAAATACTATACTATACATTATTTTACTTTTATCAACATACTCATGACTTTTCGACATACTATATTGTGACAATTTTTTTCATAACTAGGACTTTTTTTGACATACTACACTGCATTTTTATGACTTTTATGGGCATACTATACCATGACTTTTTTTAACTTTTTGATATGCTATGGCTTTTTCCCGACATACTATAAAATGACTTTTTCGACATACTATACTTTTAACTTCTGTAGGCTTTAATTTGACAGGGCAGCTGAAGACATGAAAGGGGAGTTAGAGAGGGGAATAACATGCAGCCGGTTCAAACAGGAACAAAAAAAAAAGTTCCTGTTTGAACTTGTGTATATTTTGGGCCTGTGTGTAAAGTTTAATAAAAAAAATGTAATTTCATCCTGGGTGATCAATTAAGTATGTCTTCTTTTTCTAGTATATGTCAAAAAACATGTCGGAAAAAACAATAGTATAAAAATGTCATAGTAAAGTATGTCATAAAAAGAATGTCAAAAGCAACAAAATGTACATTTTTTTCAAAAAAAGTCATTTCATTTTGTCAAAAAACAAAAGTAAAAACATAGTATGTCTAAAAAGTCATAGTATTGTCTGTCATAAAAAGTCATTGTATAGTATGTAAAAAAAAAAAGTCATAGAATGTAAAAAAAAAAGTCATAATATAGTAAGTCGACAAAAGTCATGAAAAAGTCACAGTATTGTATGTTGAAAAAAAGTCATAATATAGTATGTGAAAAAAGTAACAATATAGTATGTTGACAAAAGTCATAGTATAGTATGTGAAAAAAAGTCCCAAAGAACTCATATGTCAAAATAGGTCATAGTATAGTATGTCATAAGAAGTCATATAAAAGTCATGATAAAGTTTGTTTAAAAAAGTCATGGAAAAGTCACATATTAGTAAAAAAAAAAAAGCCATAGCATGCCGAAAAAAGTCATAAAAAAGCTTGTTATAATAAGTCATTGAATAGTATGTTGGGAAAAAATTGTTTAGTATGTTGAAAAAAGTCACAAAGAACTCATAGTATAGTATGTTAAAAAAAGTCATATAAAAGTCATGGTAAAGTCATATAATAATATGTCAAAAAAAAGTCATAATATAGTTGATTGTATGGTTGTATAGTCATTGTGTAGTATGTCAATTTGTCAAGTCAATTTATATAGTGTGTTGCCATAGTATAGTTTGTTGAAATAAAAAGTCATAATATAGTATGTTGAGAAAAAAAAAAAAAGCCATGTCAAAAAAGTTATAAACATTCATGGTATAGTATTTTGCTCAAGGACACTGATACATGGACAGAGGAACTTGTGATTGAACTAACTAACCTTGAAGTTATGGGACACTGACTACATCCAAGCCACAAACCACCCTGGCTATAAAGGATGTTATGTCTTTGAACTACATTGCTTGGTAAAGAATGATTATTGGTAATCAATAAACTTATGTATGTTTTGTTTCTGTGTGTTTATTTAATGAAACATTGACAGATATACTGTATGTAGTAATGGTCATAGTATAGTATGTTGAAAGAATTTATAAAAAGTAATGATAAAGTCTGTTTAAAAAAAGTCATGAAAATTCATAATAATATGTTGAAAATGAAAAAATTCATAGTATATAATGTCAAAAAAAAGTCTTCAAAAACATAGTATAGCATGTTGAAAAAAAGTCATAAAAAGCCATCGTATAGTATGTCGAAAAAAAGTCACAAAGAACTCATAGTATAGCATGTTTTAGGAAGTAGAAAAAGTCATAGTATAGTAAGTCGAAAAAATATGAAAAAAGTCATGGTATAGTATGTCAAAAAATATGAAAAAGTCATGGTATAGTATGTTGAAAAACGTCATAGTATAGAATGTTGAAAAACGTCATAGTATAGTATGTCAAAAAATATGAAAAAAGTCAAAGTACAGTATGTCAAAAAAAGTCATTGTAAAATATGTTGAAAAAAAGTCACAGTATAGTATGTCAAAAAATATGAAAAAAGTCATAGTATAGTGTGTCGAAAAAGTCATAGTATAATTTGTTGAAAAAAGTCATAGTATAGTATGTCAAAAAATATTAAAAACGTAATATAGTATAACGTAAAAATAGTCGATGTTTTTTTTTTTGTCTCTATATGTCCTTTGTTCTCCATTCTTCTTGTTACTGTTTGTTCTGACATGATGTGATCACTGTTCTTGTCCTTGTTTCTCTGTATTTAGCCTGTGTATAGTGTATTTGTATGCATTTTTTTTTTTTTGTGTACCATCAACCTGCCAGGGGATCTGCAGATGGAAATTAGCCTAAGGCTACAATCTGGCATATTTACATTTGTGAGAATGTTCATTAATATGTATTGTCCCCTTTTGTTTTTCTCAAATAAAAAATAAACAAATAGTATAGTATGTTGAAAAAGTCATAGTATAACATGTCAAAAAAATATGAAAATAGTCATAGTATAGTTAGTCGAAAAAAAGTCATAGTATAACATGTCAAAAAAATATGAAAATAGTCATAGTATAGTTAGTCGAAAAAAAGTCATCGTATAACATGTCAAAAAAATATGAAAATAGTCATAGTATAGTTAGTCGAAAAAAAGTCATAGTATAACATGTCAAAAAAATATGAAAATAGTCATAGTATAGTTAGTCGGAAAAAAGTCATAGTATAGAATGTTGAAAAACTTCATAGTTTAATATGTTGAAAAAAGTCATAGTATAGTATGTCAAAAAAATATGAAAAACGTTATGGTATAGGATGTTGAAAAAAGTTGAAGTATAATATGTTGAAAAAAGTCATAGTATAGTATGTCAAAAAAATATGAAAAACGTCATGGTATAGGATGTCGAAAACGTCATAGTATAATATGTTTTAAAAAGCCATAGTCTAGTATGTCAAAAAAATATGAAAAAAGTCATAGTATAGTATGTCGAAAAACGTCATAGAAAAATATGTTGATAAAAAGTCATAGTATATTATGTCAAAAAATATGAAAAAAGTCATAGTATAGTATGTCGAAAAACGTCATAGTATGGAATGTTGAAAAAAAGTCATAGTCTAGTATGTCAAAAAAATATGAAAAACGTCATGGTATAGGATGTCGAAAAACGTCATAGTATAATATGTTTTAAAAAGTCATAGTCTAGTATGTCAAAAAAATATGAAAAAAGTCATAGTATAGTAAGTTGAAAAAAAGTCATTGTAGAGTATGTCAAAAAACATCGTAGTATAGAATGTCGAAAAAAGTCATAGTATAATATGTTGCAAAAAAGTTATAGTATAGCATGTAAAAAAAAAATGAAAAAAGTCATAGTGTAGTACGGCAAAAAAAGTCATAGTATAATATGTTGAAAAAAGTCATAGTATATTATGTCAAAAAACGTCATAGTATGGTATGTTGAAAAAAAGTCATACAGTCCCTGACAAAAGTCGTGGCTTGTGTACAAATTGACCTGAAGTGCCACTGAAATATATTTATAAAGATTATTTACAAGAAATGGCTCATTTTAATCCAACGCTTTTGTAATAAGTTCGGTGCAAAAAGAAACTGTCAAAAAGTATTTAATATTCACAGCTTGGTAAAGCATTGAGTCAATTTTGCAAAGACATAAGTGTTGTCGCCTTGTCATATGAGCTTCACCTGGGACTAATAAAGGATCAATTAGGTCTCAGGTGTGTTATAAAAACAACCCCAGTACACAGACCTTCATCAACTGCAACTAGAAATCTGCAAACAGGCCTAAGATTTCCCCTGAGACTAAGGTTGGATTATCAAGAGGCTGAAGACCAGATCACTGGATGTGGCAGACACCTTCAATGTGTCCAGCCAAGTACAGAGGATTAAAAAAAAACATTTGAAGACACTGGAGACATTTTTGACCAGCCCAGGTCAGGCAGACCCCGCAAGACAACTGCTCGAGAGGCCCGTTTGTTGGCTCGAAAATCCAAGCCAGCCATTCACTGCAGCAGAGCTACACCAGACCTGGTCCCTTAAAGTCCCTGTGTCACCAGAACGGTTTGTCGGATTCTGTCTCGAAATGGCCTCCATGGTCGAATCAGTGCCCAGAAGCCAGCCATGGTCTGGGGTTACATCCAGTATGGGGTGTGCGGGAGATCTGCAGGGTGGGAGCAACATCATAGTCTCAAATACCAAGAAATCTTAGCTACTCTTTATATTTCCAACCATAAGAGGCCAAATCTGCAGCAGGATGGTGCTCCACGCACACTTCCATCTCCACTTCAAAGTTCCTCAGGCAAAGAAGATCAAGATGTCCAGGATTGGCGGCCAGTCACCAGACATGAACATCATTGACATGTGTGGGGTAGGATGAAAGTGGAGAAGGAAGACAAACCAAAGAATATTGATGAACTCTGGGAGGCATGCAAGACTGCTTTTCTAGCTATTCCGATGACTTCATCAATACAGGTCAATTTGTACACAAGCGACAAGACTTTTGTCAGGGACTGTAGTATGGTGAAAAACGTCATGGTACAGTATGTCAAAAAAAGTCATAGTATAGTATGTCAATAGAATATGTTGATAAAAAGTCACAGTATAGTGTGTCCAAATTTATGAAAAAGTTGTAGTATAGTATGTCAAAAAAATATGAAAAACGTCATAGTATTGAATGTCAAAAAACGTCATAGTATAATATGTTGAAAAAAGTCATAGTATGTCAAAAAAAAGTCATAGTATAGTATGTCAAAAAACATCGTAGTATAGTATGTTGAAAAAAAGTCATAGTATAAGTTTTTCAAAAAAGGTATAGTATAGCATGTCAAAAAAATAAGAAAATAGTCATAGTATAATATGTTGAAAAACGTTGAAGTATAGTATGTCAAAAAAATGTCTTAGTATGTCAAAAAAAGTCATAGTATAGAATGTCGAAAAAATATGAAAAAAGTCATAGAATAGTATGTCGAAAAAAAGTCATAGTATAATATGTTGAAAAAAGTCATAGTATAGTATGTTAAAAAAAGTCATAGTATAATATGTTGAAAAAAGTCATAGTATAGTATGTTAAAAAAAGTCATAGTATAACATGCTGAAAAAAGTCATAGGATAGTATGTCAAAAAAATGTCTTAGTATGTCAAAAACGTCATAGTATAGAATGTTGAAAAACTTCATAGTTTAATATGTTGAAAAAAGTCATGGTATAGTATGTCAAAAAAATATGAAAAACGTCATGGTATAGGATGTCGAAAACGTCATAGTATAAATGTTTTAAAAAGTCATAGTCTAGTATGTCAAAAAAATATGAAAAAAGTCATAGTATAGTATGTCGAAAAAAAGTCATAGAAAAATATGTTGATAAAAAGTCATAGAAAAATATGTTGATAAAAAGTCATAGTATATTATGTCAAAAAATATGAAGTCATAGTATAGTATGTCGAAAAAGTCATAGTATGGAATGTTGAAAAAAAGTCATAGTATAGTATGTCAAAAAATATGAAAAAAGTCATAGTATAGAATGTCGAAAAACGTCATAGATAATATATTGAAGAAAAGAAAAGTCATAGTAATATGTTCAAAAAATATGAAGTCATAGTATAGAATGTCGAAAAACGTCAAGTATAATATGTTGAAAAAAGTCATAGTATAGAAATGTCGAAAAAACGTCTGTATAGTATGTCAAAAAAAGTCATAGAAAAATATGTAATTAAAAGTCCTAGATATTATGTTGATAAAACGTCATAGTATATTATGTCAAAAGTATGAAAAAGTATAGAATGAATGTCAAAAAATATGAAAAAAGTCAGGTATAGAGATGTCAAAAAACGTCATGATAGTATGTTTTTAAAAAGTCATAGTCTAGTATGTCAAAAAAAAAATGAAAAAAAGTCATAGTATTGTATGCGAAAAATAGTTCAGGAATAATAGTTGATAAAAGTCATAGTAATTATGTCAAAAAATATGAAAAAGTCATTGTATAGTATGTCGAAAAAGTCATAGTATAGTAAGTTGAAAAAAAGTCATAGTATAATATGTGCAAAAAGTTTAGTATAGTATGTCAAAAAAGTCAGTAGAATATGTTGATTAAAAAGTCACAGTAAGTGTGTCCAAATTATGAAAAAGTTGTAGTAGTATGTCGAAAAAAAAAATGAAAAACGTCATAGTAAATATGTTGAAAAAAGTCATAGTATGTCAAAAAAAGTCATAGTATAGTTGTCAAAAAAACATCGTAGTATAGTATGTTTAAAAGTCATAGTTAGCATGTCAAAAAAAATATGAAATAGTCATAGTACAATATGTTGAAAAAAAGTCATAGTACAATATGTTGAAAAACGTTGAAGTATAGTATGTCAAAATGTCTTAGTATGTCAAAAAAAAGTCATAGTATAGAATGTCGAAAAAATATGAAAAAAGTCATAGGATAGTATGTCAAACATCATAGTATAACATGTTGAAAAAAGTCTTAGTATAGTATGTCAAAAAAAGTCATAGTATAACATGCTGAAAAAAGTCATAGGATAGTATGTCAAAAACGTCATAGTATAGAATGTTGAAAAACTTCATAGTTTAATATGTTGAAAAAAGTCGAAGTATAATATGTTGAAAAAAGTCATGGTATAGTATGTCAAAAAAATATGAAAAAAGTCATGGTATAGTATGTCAAAAAACGTCATTGTATAGGATGTCGAAAACGTCATAGTATAAATGTTTTAAAAAGTCATAGTCTAGTATGTCAAAAAAATATGAAAAGTCATAGTATAGTATGTCGAAAAAAAGTCATAGAAAAATATGTTGATAAAAAGTCATAGTATATTATGTCAAAAAATATGAAAAAAGTCATAGTATAGTATGTCGAAAAAAGTCATAGTATAGAATGTCGAAAAACGTCATAGTATAATATATTGAAAAAAAGTCATAGTATAGTATGTCGAAAAAAATATGAAAAACGTCATAGTATAGTAAGTTGAAAAAAAATCATAGTAGAGTATGTCGAAAAATAGTCATGGAATAATATGTTGATAAAAAGTCATAGTATATTATGTCAAAAAATATGAAAAAAGTCATAGTATAGTATGTCGAAAAATAGTCATGGAATAATATGTGATAAAAGTCATAGTATTATGTCAAAAAATATGAAAAAGTCATGTATAGTATGTCGAAAAACGTCATAGTATAGTAAGTTGAAAAAAAGTATAGTATATATGTTGAAAAAAGTCATAGTATATTATGTCAAAAAACGTCATAGTATGGGTATGTTGAAAAAAAGTCATACAGTCCCTGCAAAAAGTTTGTGTTGTGTACAAATTGACCTGAAGTGCCACGAAATTTTCTAATCAAGATTATTTACAAGAAATGGCTCATTTTAATCCCAACAGCTTTTGTAAAATGTTTCGGTGCAAAAGAAACTGTCAAAAAGTATTCTAATATTCCAAGCTTGGTAAAGCCATTGAGTCAATTTTTGCAAGACATAAGTGTTGTCGCCTTGTCATATGAGCTTCACCTGGGACTAATAATGGATCAATTAGGCTCCAGGTGTGTATAAAACAACCCCAGTCTAGACCTCACATCAACTGCAACTAGACATCTGCAAACGGGCCTAAGATTCACCCTGAAAAAGGTTGGATTATCAAGAGGCTGAAGACCAATCCACTGCTAGGTGGCAGACACCTTCAATGTGTCTCAGCGTCAAGTACAGAGGATTAAAAAAACATTTGAAGACACTGGAGACATTTTTGACCAGCCCAGTCAGGCAGACCCCGCAAGACAACTGCTCGACGAGGACTGTTGTGTTGGCTCGAAATCCAAGGCCACCATTTCCACCTGCAGCGAGAGCTCCACCAGACCTGGTCCTTACAGTCCCTGTTGTCACCAGAACGGTTTTGTCGGATTCGTCTCGAAATGGCCCAATGCGAATCAGGCCCAGAAGCCACACTGGCCTGAGGGTTACATCCAGTATGGGGTGTGCGGGAGATCTGCAGGGTGGGATGGCACATCAATAGTCTCAATACCAAGACAATCTTAGCGAC
>NC_045746.1:19446246-19455134 GCF_008692095.1 Etheostoma spectabile | reverse complement strand
TTTAGACAGCTTCGGGTGACTATCGCTGGACTACACTATAGTTATGGGGCATCAGAACGTCGAATATTTGTTTTAGGGAGCCGTAGTAGTAGCACAATAGTTCAGATTTATTCCGACCGACACATAACAGACACTATAATAGAACACTAAGTAGGGAGCTGGAATATCGCAGCACCGAGTGTCACTGGTTGGGGGTGAGTTCTGGCCCTCGGCCTGGGATGGGAGCCTATCTTCTAGCCATCGTCATCTCTTGTTTGTTGCTAATATGTTTTTAGACAGTTGGGGACTCGTTTGACTCTTGATACACGGACGCTTTTTTGCCCCTCGATCTTCTAGTCTTTTGCCCTCATTTCTTTTCATGTTTACTGTGGGCAATTTCCATGTACAGAAATGCTTTGGTTGGTACAACCCTATTTTCGGGGAGTTAATTCCGGTTCCCTAGCCTCTAGGTCTTTTTTCCCCTAGCATGTTAACGTTGGATCATGAGAGGCCTTCTGAACATCAAGTGGTAAGGTGTAAGAGTGCTGGTCGTGTCGCATTCTAGTGCATGCGTTACGCTACATCGTTCTGTGGATGTTCTTAGTGTTCCTAACTTTGTCATTACACTGTGTTGGTGCCCTAGTGCTAGACGTCCTCTGCTCTACTGCTGTGCTCTGTACTGCTGCCAGCGTCCTGTTATGCCTACTGATTCTGCCATAAATAGAACTTGCATACAAACTACTAATTTTTTCTAATTTTGTTATTTTGCCACATCTTCATTCTAACCTCACAACTGGCCACCGTCAGTACATCCGACTACCAAGGAGCCGGGTCCCTGAACGTAGGCCTCGATCTGCCTTGGATGAAAGGACAGGTTAGGTCTTCCTCGCCATGCTGGTCTGCCAGTTGTGCTTGTCTGGGATGGAAACTAGATCTGTTGGGTCCTTGTAAATTCGGACGTCGGGGCTATCTGTAATCGGTCTTGTAGGAGATAATTATTGTATTGACATTGATCCTATACCTAAAATTGAAGACTTTGAAATTGAATGGAATCTAGTATAGTATGTCGAAAAAAATGAGTTCATGGATATTATGTCACAAAAAATATGAAATAAATAGTCATGGTCTCGCTATGTCGAAAAAAACAACGTTTCTTTTCTAGTATGGATAATGAGTGTGAAAAAATAATCAGTGCGCATGTATAGTAGTCGAAAAAAACACTCTATGACAAAACATCCATGGTATGCGAGGGGCCGAAAAAAGGTCAAGCTATATTATGGTCCAAAATATGAATGAAAAGTCAGTATAGTTTGTCGTATGAAAAAAACACGTCCATAGTACCTAACTATGTTGAAAGAAAATGCTCAGACGTCTTAGTTATGCAAACCAATGTATGAACAAAGTCCATAGTAGAGGATGCCCGGAATCAAACTCGTCATGCAGTTATAGTAAGTTGAATCACAGAACGATAGTTATGTGATGTATAGTCAAAAAATCGTAGCCTCCTATCATGTGTATATGTCGTTAATGAATTAGAAGAAAAAAGGTCATAGATAATACTTGTTTTGCACATAAAACCGGGGATAGGTACGTTTAGCTATGTACACTAAAACCTCCAATATGGAAAAAACATAAGTCCGAAGGTGCTAGTGTCATTCCCGAGGATTCATAACCGGTGCATAAGTATGGTAATTGTTGTGAAAAAAAGCTAACAGGTCCCTGAAAAGTCTGGTTGCTTGTGTACAAATGACCTGAAGTGCACAGAATATATTCTAATCAATGATTTATTTAAAGAAATGGCTCATTTTTTAACCCCAACAGCTTTTGTAATAAGTTTCGGTGCAAAAAGAAACTGTCAAAGTATTCTAATATTCACAGCTTGGTAAAGCCATTGAGTCAATTTTTGCAAAGCATAAGTGGTAGCTGTTGTATATGGGCTTCACCTGGGACTAATAAATGGATCAATTAGGTCCAGGTTTGTGTATTATAAACAACCCCCAGTACACTAGACCTTCACATCCAACTGCAACTGACATTGCAACGGGCCTAAGATTTCACCCTGAAACTAAAGGTTGGTATTTCAAGAGGCTGCATGAAAGATCCACATCCACTTGGATGATGAGTGGCAGACACCTTCAATGTGTCCAGGTGCAAGTTACAGGAGGATTAAAAAAACATTTGAAGACACTGGAGACATTTTGATCCAGCCCAGGTCAGGCAGACCCGCAGACAACACGCTCGAGAGGACGTTTGTGGTTTTGGGCGAATCCCAAGGCCCAGCCCATTTCCACTGCCGCAGGAGCCTCCACCAGACCCTGGTCCCTTTAAAGGCCACATAGTGTCAACCAGAACGAGTTTCGTCTGGATCTAGCGTCTCGTAATGGGCTACATGGTGAAATCCAGTGCCAGAAGACCACGGAACTATGGTCTGAGGTGGTTAATACCGGTAGGCGGTGTGTGCGGGATCGAATCTGAGGGACGGGGTGGATGGCAACGATTCAAATAGTCTCAAATACCAAGAATTAAAGTGAGCTACCTGACTCTTATATTTTCCAACATAAACGAGCGCGCCCAACAATTCTGACTAGCACGGATCGGTCCCTATCGCGACACCTTCCATATCACACCTCAAGTTCCTCTACGAAGCCCTGGATAAGGGAAATGATCAAGATGCTCCAGGATGGCTAGGCCCAGTCACAGACCTGAAACATCATTGAGCAATGTGTGGGGGGTAGGATGACAAGTGGAAAGCCATTGGTACGCCAAACCAAGAGAATATTGATGAACTTCTGGGTAGGCATTGGGTCCCCCAAGACTGCTTTTTCTAGCTATTCCTGATTTTGACTCGTCATCAATAAGGCTCAATTTGTACCAATTCAAGCGACAAGGAATTTTGTCAGGGACTGTAGTATTGTTGAAAAAAGGACTCATGTTGGTACAGTATGTCAAAAAAGTCATAGTGGATAGTATGTCTAACAAAAGTCGTTAGAATTCTGTTGATTAAAATTAACGCACAGTTGCCCGTGGTGTTTGCTGTCCCAATTTATGAAAACAAGTGTTGTCTAGGACTAGTATTTGTCGAAACAAATAACGAAAAACATCAATTGGTATTGCATGTCAAAAAACATCATAGTCATAATATGTGGTTGACATAAAAAAAAAAAAGAGTCAATTCGTATACGTTTTCTAGTTAAAACGGTCATTATAGCATGTCAAAAAATATGCAAATTATATGCATAGTACGTGGGTGTGTTGATAGACAAAAAATGAGAAGTCTTATCAGTATAAGATGTTGGAAGAACTCCGTTGTGATTTTCACGTATACGTATGTCAAAAAAAGTCGATAGTATTTGTTTTGTGGGGTTGAATGTTGATAAAAATCATAGTTTCATGGTATTGTGGTGTTGGGTTGGGTGTGAAATGTATAGTTTTTGTTCACCGTCATACGTATTTAGTATGTCAAAAAATCATATGTGAATACGTTATGTATAGGATGTTTCACAATCAAAATGGCATTTGACCTCTATTAGTGATGTCGAAAACGTTCATAGTATAAATGTTTTAAACAGTCATTAGTCCTAGAGTATCTTCAAAACAATAATGATAAAAAAAGTCTGACTCACGTCTGAAGTCCAGAATGCTGCGCCGGCGTGTCTGACAGTGACCATAATCAGAATTGATCACGCTGTCTTCTCCTTTTTTAGCTTCTCTCTGCATTGTGTTCCGTGTAAATTTATGTAATAGAATTATTAAAATCTTCTTCCTCTACCTACAAAGCTCTTCATGGTCGGCTCCATCTTATCTTGTAAAGAGCTGGATAGTACCTTACAGCCCTGGGCATCGGGGAACTAACGCTCCCAGGACAATGCAGGGTTACTGGGTGGTTTCCTATAGTCATCTCAAAATAGTAACGAGGACGCCAGAGCTAGTTAAGCTATTCAGCCCATCTCTGTGGGGAACCCAGGGTCTCAAGTTGGGGTCCGGTGAGGCGAGAACCCACGTCTGATGTGCGGCAGTACCCTTCAATGGTTGTTGCTCTTTGTTCTCCCTGCTCCCAGAAGATCAGACAACTGAACCTAAAGACAACTTGAAAACACTGGTGGCATTTGCCAAGGCCCACCAGCCATCTAAAAGGTAGGACTGTGTAGAAGTGGAGAAAGTGGATTTTGTTTCAGATAAACTTCTGTGATAATATCCACCACCGTGGCCGCAAATATGTGCAGGAGACCTATGGAGCCCGCAGGAAATCCACGTTCACCATGAAAACAGTGAATGTTTGGTGGCGGAAAAACATCTGGTCTGGGGTTACTCCATTATGGGGTTGTGGCAGAGATCTGCAGGGTGGGAGGGGGGGGTGCAATTCACTCAAAGATGAAGATCAGATGCTCCAGGATTGGTCCGGCTCCATCACCAGACTATGAATCATTAATTGATCTGTGTGGGAAGGAATGCAAAGTGGAAGGTCATGGAAGACCAAACCAACAGAATATTGACTGAATCCTGGGTGAGGCATCAAGACTGTCTTTTTTCTAGCTATTCGTGGACTTCATCAATACAGGGTCAGTTTGTCACCAGCGACAAGACTTAGTCAGCGGACTGTAGTATTGAAAAAATCGTCATGGTACAGTATGGTCAAAAAAACGGTCAGTGGTATTCGTATGTATAAAAACAGTCTCATAGTATAGATTGTCAAAAATAGTCAGTAGAAATGTTTGCAATTAAAAAAAGCACAGTATAGTGTCCACATTTATGAAAAATTTTGTAGTATCATATGTCGAATAAAAAAAAATATGAAAAACGTTCATAGTAGAATGTCAAAAAACGGTCTAGATAGGTTGAAAAAAAGTCATAGTATAGCTATGTCAAAAAAACTACGTAGTATAGTCTAGTTTTGCAAAAAGTCATAGTATAAGTTTTTTCAAAAAAGTCATAGGTATAGAATGTTGTGAAAACTTGCATAGTATTCTCATGTTGAAAAAAGTCCTGAGTATAGTAAGGCTTTCAATAACATCATAGTATCAGCTGTTGAAAAAAAGTCTAGTATATTATGTCATACCAAAAGTATAGAAGCAAGGTGAAACACTTTCATACGTTATATGTTGAAAAAAGTCATGTAGTATTGTCAAAAAAACATATGAAAAACGTCATAGTATGTATGTCGAAAAAAAAGTCATGAAAAATATTGTTGAAAAAAGTTACATCGTATAATATGTTGATAAAAATAGTCATAGTTATCTTATGTCCCAATACTGAAATAAAAGTCATAGATATATTCATTCGAAAGAAACGTCGTATATGGAATTTGAAAATAAGTATAGTATCAGTATGTCGCAAATACCGGTCATCGTGATGGAATGTTTGAAAAAAAGTCATAGTATAGTATTGTCGAACCAATATGCAAAAACCAGTCATGGTATGGCATGTGTAGTCGAAAAAAAGTCCTACGTATATTTATGTCGCAAAATATGAAAGAAAGTCATATATGTATAGTCGGCTGTTATAAAAAACGTACTGTATAATATGTTGGAAAAAAAGTCACAGTTAGTAGATGTCGATCAAATTTATGAAAAAGTTGTAGCTATAGTATTCAAACAAATATGATCAAAACGCTCATACGATTATATGTTTAAAAAGCATCGGTGTTATGGTCAAAAAAACAAATAGATTAGTATCGTAGTGTCAACAAAACATCGTAGTATAGTATGTTGAACAAAAAGGTCATAGTATAAGTTTTCAAAAAAGGTCTTAGTATTATAGCATGTCAAAAATTCTGAAACATCGCACCATTGTAGTACAATCTCAGTTGAAAAAAAGTACATGTATAATTTGAAAAAGTTGAAGTATAGTATGTCCAAAAAAAATTTCTTATTCAAAAAGTCATAGTAAGATGTCACTATCGCGTCTAAGATATAATGTCAAAAAGTCATAGTATAACATGCCCGGAAACAATAGGACGATTCAAGTATGTGGATAAAAAAGTAATGGTTTAACTGCGAAAAAAAATAGTCTTAGGATAGGTAAAACGCCAGTAAGTAACAACGTCATAGTATAGAATGTTGAAAACTTCATAGTTTATTGTTTGAAATAGTCTATGGTACCAGATGTCAAGAAAATATGCCAAACGATCATCATGTATGTAGTAGTCAAACAACGTCATTGTATAGGATGTGCAAAAACGTCATAGTATAAATGTTTGTTCAAAAAGTAATGGTACGTATGTCAAAAAATATGAAAAAAGTCATAGTATAGTATGTCGAAACAATATCATAGAAAAATCTTTGATAAAATAGTCAAGACAATATGTTGATAAAAAGTCATAGAATATTATGTTGTAAAAAGTCATATATTTATGGCAAAAAAATATGAAGTCATAGTATAGTATGTCGAACAAGTCATAGTATGGAATGTTGAAAAAAAGTCATAGTATTTATGTCAAAAATTGAAAAAAGTCATAGTATTGATGTCGCAAAAACTCATAGATAAATATATAATTGGAAAAGTCATCGTTAATATGTCAAAAAAATATGAAAAACAGCTCATAGTAGTCAGATTCGAGAAACGCATATCGTTTCCATAGATGAAGAGCATATATATTATGTCAGAGATATGAAATAATCATGAGTATAAAAATGTCAAAAATTCATAGGGTTGTATAGTTGAAGATCGCACGGTATAGCTAGATGTTAAACTACATCATAAGAATGCGGGAAAAAACTTCACTAGTATAGTAGTCCAAAAAAAAGTCATAGAAAAATATGTTGATTAAAAAGTCATAGTATAGTTATGTTGATAAAAAGTCATAGATATTATGTCAAAAAGTATGAAAAAGTCTAGAATGACGTTGAATGTCAAAAAATATGAAAAACGTTCATGGTATAGGATGTCGAAAAAAAAGTCATAGTATAATTGTTTTAAAAAGTATAGTCTAGTATGTCAAAAAACATATGAAAAAGTCATAGTATAGTATGTCAAAAATAGTCATGGTACATAGTGATAAAATTAAGTATAGATATATGTCAAAAATATGAAAAAAGTCATAGGATAGTATGTCAAAACATCATAGTATAGCATGTTGAAACAAAGTCTTAGTATAGATTGTCAACAAAAGTCATAGTATAACATGCTTGCAAAAAAGTCTTAGGATAGTATGTCAAAACCTTCATAGTATAGAAAGTTGAAAAACTTCATAGTTTTAATATGTGAAAAAGTCGAAGTAAATATGTTGAAAAAAGCATGGTTAGTATGTCAAAACATATGAAAAAAAGTCTGGTATAGTATGTCAAAAATAGAAAAACGTCATTGTATAGGGTGTCGAAAACGTGTGTGTATAAAGTTGTTTTAAAAAGTCATATAGTCTAGTATGTCAAAAAAAATATGAAAGAAGTCTAGTATAGTATGTCGAAAAAAAAGTCATAGAAAAATATGTTGATAAAAAGTCATAGGTATATTATGTCAAAAACTATGAATCATAGTATAGTAGTTGAAAAAACGTCTTATGTATGGAATGTTGATAAAATCCAAGTCTAGATTATGTAAAAAAATATGAAAATCAGTCTGTAAGTATGTGCGAAAAACGTCATAGTAAGAATGTCAAAAACTCATAGTATATATATATTGAAAAAAAGTCATAGTACTAGTATGTCGAAAAACATATGAAAAACGTCATTAGTATTAGTATAGTTGAAAAAAAATATAGATATGTCGAAAATGTCATCATGTGGAACTAATATGTTGATAAAAAGTAGTCATAGTATATTATGTGTCAAAAAATATGAAAAAAGCTGATAGTATTTGTCCTGAAAATAGTCATGGAATAATATGTTGAAAAAGTCCAGAGTATATTGATGTCAAAAATATGAAAAAGTCATTGTTATAGTGTCGAAAAACGTCATAGTATAGTAGTTGAAAAAAGTCATAGTATAAGTATGTGCAAAAACAACATCGTAGTATATGAATGTTCACAAAAAGTCTCATAGTATAATATGTTTGAAAAAGTCATAGTATATTGATGTCAAAAAACGTCATAGTATGGTATGTTGAAAAAAGTCATAGTATTATTAGTCAAAAAACGTATAGTTGATGGTATGTTGAAAAAGTCATTACCAGTCCTGACAAAAGTCTTGTTGCTTGTGTCAAATTGACCTGGAAGGTGCCACTGAAATATATTTCTAATTCAAGATTATTACAAGAAATGGCTCATTTTACTCCCAACAGTCTTTGTAATAATGTTTCGGTGCAAAAAGAAACTGTCAAAAAGTATTCTAATATCACAGCTTGGTAAAGCCCATGTGAGTCAATTTTTGCAAAGACATAAGTGTTGTCGCCTTGTATATGGCTTCACCGGGACTAATAATGGCTCAAGTAGGTCTCACTGGTGTGTATAAAACAACCCAGGTACACTAGACCTTCACTCAACTGCCAACTAGACATCTGCAAACAGCCTAAGATTCTGCGAAACTAAAGGTTGGATTTGATCAAAGGCTGAAGACCAGATCCACTGCGATGTGGCAGCCACCTTCAATGTGTCTCAGGTCCAAGTACAGAGGATTAAAAAACAAAAACATTGTATAGTATGGCTAAAACCAGTATAGTTATAGTAAGTTGAAAAAAGATCGATATATGTTCAAAAAGTTCCGATAGATAGAATATGTTGATGTAAAAGGAAGTCACAGTATGTGTGTCCACTGTTATGAAACTAGTTTGTGTAGTAGGGATGTCGTAATCATGGAAAGAGGACAAAAAAAACATATATGAAAAACGTCATAGTATCGTGAACTGTCAAAAAACGTCATAGTATAATATGTTGAAAAAAGTCATAGTATGTCAAAAAAAGTCATAGTATAGTATGTCAAAAAACATCGTAGTATAGTATGTTTAAAAAAGTCATAGTATAGCATGTCAAAAAAATA
>NC_045746.1:19445698-19446236 GCF_008692095.1 Etheostoma spectabile | reverse complement strand
CATAGTACAATATGTTGAAAAAAAGTCATAGTACAATATGTTGAAAAACGTTGAAGTATAGTATGTCAAAATGTCTTAGTATGTCAAAAAAAGTCATAGTATAGAATGTCGAAAAAATATGAAAAAAATCATAGGATAGTAGTTCAAACAACATCAAGTATAGCAGTGAAAAAAGTCTTAGTATTAGTATGTCAAAAAAAGTCATTAGTATAACAGCTGAAAAAAGTCATAGGATTATGTCAAAAACGTCATAGTATAGAATGTTGAAAAAACTTCATAGTTTAAGAGTGTGTGAAAAAGTCGAAGTAATATGTTGAAAAAAAGGCATGGTTAGATGTCAAAAAAACGTCATTGTATAGGATGTCGGCGGGAAAACGTCATAGTATAAATGTTTTAAAAAGGTCAAGTCTAGTATGTCAAAAAATATGAAAAGTCAATGATAGTATGTCGAAAAAAAGTCATAGAAAAATATGTTGATAAAAAGTCATAGTATAATATGTCAAAAAATATGAAGTCATAGTATAGTATGTCGAAAAAC
>NC_045746.1:19445567-19445688 GCF_008692095.1 Etheostoma spectabile | reverse complement strand
GGAATGTTGAAAAAAAGTCATAGTATATTATGTAAAAAAATATGAAAAAAGTCATAGTATAGTATGTCGAAAAACGTCATAGTATAATATATTGAAAAAAAGTCATAGTATAGTATGTCGA
>NC_045746.1:19425685-19445542 GCF_008692095.1 Etheostoma spectabile | reverse complement strand
GCTCAAAAAGCTTCTTAAAGACAAAACTTGATGAAAGAGGTCCAACTGCAATTATTAGATCAAGTCTTTTCTTTTAGTATCATTCGTCCGGCTTCGGTGCGGTGCCAGAACGACTTGGGGGTGCTCACCTAAAGGTGACCTCCGGTCGATTCCAACTCAAAGTAGGATGAGTGTGTAAGGCAATGTATGGATGAATGAAGAATGTAGGAAGGATGGTTTTTTTTTAACTTATTTTAGTATTTAGAGGTAATGGCAAATCTGTAATCTGCAACCAATTTGCACAAGCTATTGAGTAGCCACTATTGCACATTACCACATTTACAATTGCTTTTAATTGTTTTTAACCCGGTGCTTGTAGTGTCGTTACACCTCTTGCAGCAAGGTGTTATACTCTGGTGTCAAAACAAATTTACTGTGACCGGAAAGATACCTTGAAGTAGCTTTGTTTGTAAATTTGGACAGTGCAGTCAGTTAGAGAGAAAAAATCGAAAACAGTTGGTGTTGCCTCCACATGTTTCCTCCTGCTACAGTTTGCACCCAGGCCGATGAAGGCAAGTTTTTAAATGTGGCTTTTAGCCTCGTAACATGTCAAACAATGTTCATTGCTGCAGAGTGTGAAATAAATGAATAAAGTTGTGCGTTTTTGTAACTTGTTCAATTCTGGGTGTGAAGAACGCGGTTAGTGATTCGGGGCCGTCCACAAACGACAAACACAGAAGAGATTACAACAAAAAATATGAATTAATTTAATGCTCAAAAAATAAGGTAGTGTTCCGAAACTTAATGCAATATAAATTGTCTCCGCTAGTTGTACTACAGAAATGTTTAAAAAAATAAGATCTATTAAATTTTGTATCTTTGTATTGTCTGCGTTACAATGGCAGGGGAAAACCCAGAGGTTATCAAACCCTAAATCTACCTGCTGCTGGTGATTTTGAAACCCTGTCATGTTGATCATCATTTTATTGTTGTGTAAGCCGAACAAAGCTTGCAGCAATCTACAACTGAGCCAATATTTAAAAGTTGCACATATTGATAAACTTGTCTCTTTTTTTTTGTATCTGTTAGTCAAAAGTTGAGGGCCATGGCTAGTGGGCAGCAGAGAAGATTCATTCAGTCTCAGCAAAAAGAACGCAAGAAGCAGCAGAGAAGAAGAATAAAGGCCAGCCCCAGGCCGCTGACCAGAGGGGGGGGGGGGGGGTAGAAAGAAAACTGAGCGCAGGCAGCACTGGTCCACACCTGCCCTGTCTGGTCCTGCCGGGTGAGTAAAGTACCTCAGACGAATGCCGATAAGATTTAGGTTGTACAGTCCCCAAAAAAACATTGAAGTTACAGCCTTCTGTGCGCAGTAATTGAAGTAAAATCTGCATTTTTTTCTTTCCCACAAAAGTCAATCGCTGGCACACACTCCCCTTACATTTTGCAGTGTTGTAATGTGTGACTGCAGCGCAGAGCGAATCTTAGTGCGAAAGGAGAAATGTCTTGCTGCAGTCGCGTCTCATCATACCGAGTGGTTGATGTGTGTAGAGGAACCCCTTACACACATCACACAGCTATGGTTTACATGTAGACATGACTGGTGGTTCATGCGATTTTTTTCAACTGTCAATACATGAAAAAAAACTGACTTTTTTTTTGGGATTTTGGGGGTTATGTGTATCTGTTGCTTCCAAACGCATATTTAAACTTGGAGGAAAAAAAAAATAGCCATGAGTTGGGTTAGTAGGACACATGTTCTGAATGTCCTATGCCTTCAGTCTCAGGGTGAGCTGTTCAAACTCTGCATGGCTTGCTACGTAAAATAGCCGGGAAGAGTGGCTTGGTAGACGCAGGATGCTCGTTTATCAATGGCAAACACTGTACAACACGCAACTAGTTCACCACATCTTACAAAGAAAAGACACTTCATTGTTTCTGTTCGCAGGATTACCCAAAGTGACCCTCGGTTACCAGAAGCTCTAAAGCTAGCCGCTGTCTTGGATTCGACCAAAAGTTGGAGGAAAAGAGTTAATCTAGCCTGATGTAATCTTACTTATTACGGTGCATGTGCAAACAAAGATAGTATAGAAGTGCGACCCGAGGTTAGCCGCTATAGCTAAAACAGAGACCTAAACTCAAAGTGGTGGGGAAAACAGGATCTGCCCAACAACATAAGTTATTTTTTGAAAATGAACCCGTAAACCTATTCTGGTAACCAACCTCACAATACAAATATGAACCAGAAAGGTAATAGGGCATGTAACAATGAACAGCCGTTTGTGTCAATGGTTGCAGCGATGGGGGTTGTTTTATTAATTTCGGGAAGCCAAAATAGGGATGACAATACATATTGATCAGGGTGCAGTTAACATGGCATCTCGTGCTTTTTTCCTACCTTGAAATGATCGCAGAAGAAAGCGCCCCAAGGCAAATGCCCAAAAGACAGCTTACACGTTATTAGAAGAGAAAAAAAACGGAGCAAGTATAGCCTTTACAACAGAGCCAATTCAATACGCTTGTTAGATAATATTTTAACAGAGTAGGTGTTGATCTGTTTGTGGCTGTGTGCGTGGATCGGAAAGATGATCTGTAAAACGGGAGTTGCTGCCAAAATACATGCGCTATGACGAAGGATCCCCTTTAATGCAAGGCGATGTTGTGAAAGTCCCTATAGTGGAAGTAACGTGTAACAAACAACCACATGCGCTTAGTGGCATTGACAAGCTAAGCCTGACAAGTGTATAGCAGGTATGGCATAAACGGCTCCATTTGAGATTTAATATTGAATCTTATTTGATATTCTTAAAAAAAACAAAAATAACAAAGTAAATGTGAATGTTTATACAGGAAAGACTGACACTGGCTAAAGCACATTTGCTCTAATGTCATTTGCTTCAGGTTTACTACAGTTGTCGTCCTTACATTCTTTCGTTGGATATTACTTTTTGTTTTTTTTTTCCAAGACCGTTCTTGCACTTCACGGTTTTATGTAACCAACATTTGCAAACAAAAAATCTGTTTATTTCATATGCCAGTTTTACTTTTGCTTTAATCAATGGAATGTATTAGTATACTCTTTTGGATTACAGTATATATTTTATTTTAACTAGGAATTTTTTTTCAGAACAGTGCTCCGAACCCCAAGACCTTCCAAAGCAGCACTTGAGAGCAAAACCCCAAGTCACCATTGCCCCTGGAGCTGAGTGGATGTTCAGGCATGAAGAAAACGCTGACAGGACCCGGGGTAATGTTAAAGACAACGAGCATTTAACCAAGCATTTAAAAAAAAGAAAACTAATGCAAGGTTTGTAACACTTGTTCACTTTAAATTGTTTGCAACTATTAACATAATACATAAAAAGCAGGCAAATCTGGTGTTTACAGCTATACAGATGACCACGACCAACATGAATCACTTCACCTGAAGGCGGTTTGATGACGAACATGGGAGGGACCCATTCAGTATTCATGACAAAACGATGTTGGGAGGGAGGGGTGGAGGAGTGCTGTTTGTAAGTATGTGTGTTTGTGGAAGAAAAAGGGGAAAAGAGAAAACAATAGCGATTGGGGCAGAAAGTTACACCAGAACCCCACTTTTTAGTTTATATGTGCACTCGTGGCTAGTTCAATGTCACATGGGTAGGGGACCGGCAAAGATTGCTGCTAACACTGAATTAAAATTTTCCGGTGACGAAATTACTGGGGACGATGTGAGAGTCTGAAAAATGCTTCAACGGGATGTAAAAAAAGAACATATTTTTTAATAGATAGATGACACATAAGACCCCTGACTATATATTTAATCTCAGCTACAGTTGGGAGGTGTAGGCAATTGCTGTGGGTAAAACCTTGACACTCCAACATTTTATTTCCTTGGGCTAGAGGATTATACGCGTGCTGTCGTCTGTCTTCAGTTCACACCTCGAGAAGATGAGTTGGGTTTTATGACCATTGCTCTTTCTTTAAAGTCCTAAAATGGCATTGTGTTTATTTTGTTGATGGTTCAAATGTAGATAGATTAGATTAGGGAATACTAGTTCCTAAAACAATTTTTTGAGATTCATGGGGTTTTGTCAAACCCCAGATTTACACCGTTGCCTTCTCTGTGTGGCGCTCCACAGGGTTCACACCAGTAACCTTAGCAACAGTACCTCACCTTAAACCAACCACGCAAATCCCATAGTATGGTTCATACTTTCCCTAAACAATTATGTCTTTTCATGGCGTCCTCTCTTGGGCATGGTTCTGGCAATTAACACCATCTTTGTCCACTTCAAGTTTGTAAACCAGGACAAGATTAGCTTATGCTCATGCGCTTCTTTAAGCTGTTTGCAGTTTGGTTGGTCATTTTTTGAAGAAATCTGTTTGTGGCCCCCCCCCCAATGATAATTAAGCGTTTTAAAAAAATAAATTCCCGTACAAATGCCAAAATGATTTTAATTATGTTTTTGGTTTAGTATCAGTCCAAACAACTTTTACTAATTTTCTTTTCACATGGTGAATAATATTTTTTTTTTTTTTTTTTAACCTTTTCAATAAATGAAAATGTATTAATGTGACGGTTGCTCATCTATTCTTGTACATGACATAATGAAAGGCAATTATTAATTAAGTACAGTTAAAAACAGAAGCTGTTCCGTATTGGTGGTTTGTAACGATGATTCCTGAAAAAAGTGCGTGTGTGCAGCCAGCAGGAAACAATTTGTAGGGCCCCTTGACGGGACATAGCATTACATTTTTAATCAGTGGCCCATCATACTTCAATTTCAATGGTCTGACATTCAGACACTACTAATGCTAGTAGGTTTAGGTTAATAAAAGTACTGGTTGCATTGGGACCTAGTGGCACCCTGCGGTCTGCTATCGCAAATGAATTGGTCTAATTGACCGGACATTCATTTCGGATTTAAACGGGTAGTTCTGGGGGACCGCTGGAGTATCGTCTTATGTCCCATTTCAGCCGGATTTGCATTGTGTTGAATTCTAAAAACTCAGGGTTGATTTGGGAAACATCCATCCGAGCTAGAACCCAAACAAAATACATGTATTATTTTGAACAAAATTGTCATTGTCAACAAGTCAGATTAATACAGAGGCCCCGCCTACACGTTCCCACCAAAACAGTTCCTCCCGAGGTATTTTGCAGAGGCACCGTTGCTTTGTCGGGCTGGGCACCGCCATAAGTCCAATGTAATTGGTTTAAAGAAAGCCAATACAACCAATGCGACTTTTTTGGCCTATCCAGGAATGTTGTGGAGGTAAGGTTATGTGGCAATAGAGGACTGCACTGGAATTAATCTCTCGTTAAACTGTGCTGTTAGCTCAAGTTAGAGATTTAAATGAGCATGACTAAGGCAGTTTAATGTGGGAAGCAAGAGAGATTTGAAAAAATATTTAGCCCTGGGAGAGAACAGTTCAGGATCTCATAAAACTGTAATTTAAAAAGTCCTGGATCGATGCCATAAACTATGAGGCTATACTGTTGTTTTATAAGGTTTATTTTTTAAAATTTAGGATTTTACGACCTACTATACATAATGTAGTTATGGACCTATGAGCTCTGACAAGTAATGACCATGTTATAAATGTGGATTTTTATGAGACTAACTGACTTTTTTAGTAGGCTATACTATACGATAAGTTTTTATAGTTTGACAGGCTTCTATTTACCTTCTCCCAATTACTTTATGACTTTTTTTGTGACTTTTTATGCCATATGCATGACTTTTATGACAATACTATGACGTTATAAGCTATTATGACAAATTTTACTTTTACATACAATATATGATTTTTTTATGACTTTTTGACGTTACGATTTTAGATTTTTCAACATGCTATACCTGTGAAAATTGTTAACATTGGTTGACATAATACCTGATTTTTTAATGACTTCTTGCTCTTTTTATTAGATCGTATTATTCAAGAAAGATAGAAAATACAGATACATTAAGGTTACCAGGGTCTTGATTTTTTGGTTTTCTTATTTGCTATTACAGCAGTCACACATTGTCATCAATGTCTGGATATACACTACCGGTCAAAAGTTTGGGCGTCTAATCTTACAAATTTCCCCACCATATAGGACAAATAACAGCTGACTGATGGTGGGGGGGATCTGATCTTTAAAGGATATCTACATTGCCCAATCAGCAACCAATTCAGCCAATGATCAAAAGGCACATTCTGTTTATAATCTAATATCATTTGAAAAAAAAAAAAGTTGTTTGTATGTTAATGTTTTGCCCTGGTTATTTAAAAAAACAAGTTGCACCATGATCTTAGATGGTATTCTGTCGAATATGGAAGTGCAATGGACATTTATAAGGGGGGGAAAAGGACCCAACAACTTTGACCGGTGGGTATTTTGGACAGTTTTTGATTTTTTGGTGAGATATTCAGGTAAAGATTTTATAACTGGAGGAGGTTTGAAACTGAAGTGGGGACACAGAGGACGCGCCTGTAACGCACTTTGAGATGAAGTGAGTATGTGTTTTTTAAATTGTACGGGTTTTTGTCGGTTAGGGTATACGATGACTTTTTCATGACGGTTATTGACATACTAAAACTGTTCTTTTTTTAATGACTTTTTTTCTTCATTACATTACATTTTTATATAATTTTCCACATTCTACCACTATGACTCCTTTCCGACATACAATAAAGTTTTATGACATTTGTAGACAAACTAGTACTTGACTTTTTCAAAAATATATACTATACATGATTTTATTTTTTCAACCAACTCATGACTGCTTTCGCATAATATATCTGTGACATTGTTTTCATAACTAGGACTTTTGTGGACATACTACCACTGATTTTTCTGACTTTTATGGGGCATACTAGACCGACTTTTTTTTAACTTTTTTGATTATGCTATGGGCTTTTTAACGACAGACTATAAATGACTTTTTCCGACAACTATACTTTTAACGTCTGTAGCGTGTAATTTGACAGGGCAGCTGAAGACATGGAAAGGGGGAGGTTAGAGAGGGGGAAATAACATGCAGCCGGTTCAACAGGAACAAAAAAAAAAAAAGTTTCCTGTTGGAACTGGGTATATTTTGGGCCTCCTGTTTGCCCTGGTTGTGTAAGTTTAATAAAAAAAAAGTAATTTAATCATGGGTGATCAATAAGTATGTCTTCTTTTTCTATTTATTATGTCAAAAAAACAGGTCGGAAAAAAAAAAACCATAGTAAAACGTTCCCATTAGGAAAGTATGGTCATAAAAAGAATTGTCAAAGCAACAAAATGTACATTTTTTTCAAAAAAAGTCATTTTTCTCATTTTGTCAAAAAACCAAAGCTTAAAAAAATAGTTGTCTAAAAAGTCAAGTTATGTCTGTCATTAAAAAGTCATTGTATAGTATGTAAAAAAAAAAGTCCATAGAATGTAAACAAAAAGTCATATAAGTAAGTCGACAAAAGTCATGAAAAAGTACAGTATGTAGTTGAAAAAAAAAAGTATAATCGTAGTATGGAAGAAAAGTAACAATATGTATGTGACAAAAGTCATAGTATATGGTATGTGAAAAAGAATAGGCCCAAAGAACTCAATGTCAAAATAGGGCATAGTTTATAGTATGTCATAAGAAGTCATATAAAAGTCATGGATAAGTTGTTTAAAAAAAAAGTCATGGAAAAAGTCATAGAGTAAAAAAAAACAAAAAAAAAGCCATAGCATGCCGAACAAAAAGTCATAACAAAGCTTGATAATAAGTCATTGAATAGGTATGTTGTGGAAAAAAAAAAAAATTGTAGTATGTTGAAAAAAGTCCACAAGAAACCATAGATTAGTATGTTAAAAAAGTCATATAAAAGTCATGGGTAAAGTCATATAATTAATATGTCAATAAAAAAAGTCATAATATAGTTGATTGTTATGGTTGTATAGTCATTGTGTGTATGTCAATTTGTCAAGTCAATATATAGTGTGTTGCCATATTATAGGTTGTTGTTGTTGAAATAAAAACGTCATAAGAGAGTATGTTGATGAGAAAAAAAAAAAAAAAAAGCCATGTCAAAAAAAGTTATAAACATTCATGGTTTATAGTATTTGGCTCAAGGAACTGATACAGGGACGAGGAGAGGGAACTTGGATTGAACTAAACTCAACCTTGAAGTAGGGGGGGGGGGGGGGACACGGACTACATCCAAGCCAAAAACCGACATGGCCTAAAGGATGTTATGGTCTTTGAACTACATGCTGGGTAAAGAATGCTATTGGTAAGCAATAACTGTATGTTATGTTTTGTTTCTGTGTTGATTTATGAAACATTGACAGATATACCTGTAATGTTCGTAAGGTCATGTATAATATGTTGAAAGCATTATAAAAAAGTATGAAAAAGTTGTTTAAAAAAAAGTCAGGATGAAAAATTCATAATTAATATGTGGGAAAATGAAAACAATTTATAGTATATACTGTCAAAAAAAAAAGTCGGCAAAAACATAGTATAGAATTGTTGAAAAAAATGTTCATAAAAAGCCGACATCGTATGTACTGTCGAAAAAAAGCAAAGAATCATCGGATCGGCATGTTTAGGAAGTAGAAAAAAGGCATAGTCTAGTAAGTCGGAACAAATAGGAAAAAAGTCATCGGTTATAAAGGATGTCACAAATATGAAAAAGTCATTGGTAGTAGTGGAAAAAACCGTTAGTATAGAATGTGAAAAAAGTCATAGTTAAGTATGTCAAAAAATATGAAAAAAAAGTCAAAAGTTACAGTATTGTCAAAAAAAAGTCATTGTAAAATATGTTGAAAAAAAAGTCACAGTTTATGTTATGTCAAAAAATATGAAAAAAGTATAGTAAGTGTGTATGGAAAAGTCACCATAGTTAATTTGTGAAAAAGTAATAGTAAGTATGTTCAAACAATATTAAAAAACGTATATATGTAGAACGTAAAAAATAGTCGTTGTTTTTTTTTTTGTCTCGATATGTCCTGTGTTCTCCATTCTTCTTGGTACTGTTTGTTATTTCTGACATGATGTTGTGATCACTGTCGTTGCCTTGTTCTCTGTTATTTAGCCTGTGTAAGTGTATTTGGTATGCATTTTTTTTTTTTTTGTGTACCATCAACCTGGCAAGGGGATCTGCAGATGGAACTTAGCCTAAGGTACAATCTGGCATACTTAATTTGTGAGATGTGCATTAATATGTATTGTCCCCTTTTGTTTTTTTTCTCAAATCGAAAAATAAACAAATAGTTAGTATGTGAAAAAAAGGCATGTATATACATGTCCAAAAAATAATGAAAATAGTCATAGTATAGTTAGTCGAAAAAAAGTAATAGTATAAAAGTCAAAAAAATATGAAAATAAGTCATAGTATAGTTAGTCGAAAAAAAGTCATCGGATAACTGTTCAAAAAAATATGAAAATAGATCATAGTATAGTTAGTCGCAAAAAAGTCATCATAGTAGAACATGTCAAAAAAATATGAAAATAGTCATAGCTAGTAGTCGGGAAAAAAGAAAAAAAAACAAGTCATAGTATGAATGTTGAAAAACTTCATAGTTAATATGTTGAAAAAAAGTCATAGTATAGTATCGTCAAAAAAAATATGAAAAAACACGTTATGGTAAGGATGTGAAAAAAAGTGAAGTATAATATGTTTGAAAAAAAGGTCATAGGTTATAGTATGTCAAAAAATATGAAAACGTCATGGATAGGAGTCGAAAACGTCGTAGTAAATATGTTTTAAAAGCCATTAGTCTTAGTTAGTCAAAAAAAATATTGAAAAAAGTAATAGTATAGTATGTCGAAAAAAACGTCATAGAAACAATATGTTGATTAAAAGTATAGTATATTAGGTCAAAAAATATGATAAAACGTCATAGTATAGATGTCGAAAAAAAAAACGTCATAGTATGGCATGTTGGAAAAAAAGTCCTAGTCTAGTATGTAAAACAATATAAAAACGTCATGGTAGAGGATGTCGAAAAACGTAATAAGTATAATAGGTTTTAAAAAGGTCATAGTCTAGTATGTCAAAAAAATATGAAAAAAAGTCCATAGTATATAAGTTGAAAAAAAAGTCATTGTGAGTATGTCAAAAAAATCGAGTATCGAATGTTCGAAAAAAAAAAATGTTCATAGTATAATATGTTGCAAAAAATTTATGTCTAGCATGTAAAAAAAAATGAAAATAAAAAAGTCATAGGGTAGTACGGCAAAAAAAAAAGGTCATAGTATATATGTTGAAAAAAGTCATAGTATATTATGTCAAAAACAAACGTCATAGTATGGTATGTTGAAAAAAAGTTCAACAGTCCCTGACAAAAAGTCTTGTAGAGTGTGTACAAATTGACCGAAGTGCCACTGAAATATATTTCTAATCAAGATTTATTTACAAGAAAATGGGCTCATTTTAAGCCCAACAGCGTTTTGAATAATGTTTCGGTGCAAAAAGAAACTGTCAAAAAGTATTCTAATATTCACATGGGCTCGGTAAAGGCCCCTTGAGTCAAGTTTTTGCAAAAGAATAAGTGGTGTCGAATTGTCTATGAGATTCACATGGGATAATATGGATTCAATTAGGTATCAGGTGGGTATAAAACAACACCATACCCAGACCTTTTCAAATCCAACGCAAACGAGACATCTGCAAACAGGCGAAGATTCCCCCTGAGGGACTAAAGGTTGATTACAAGAGGCCTGAAGACCCCGATACAATGCTGATTGGAGACACCGTCAATGTGTCTCAGAGTCAAGTACAGAGGATTAATTAAAAAAAAAACATTTGAAGACACTGGATACATTTTTGACCAGCCCACGGTCAGGCAGACCCCGCAAGACAACGGCTCGAGAGGCCCCGTGTGTTTGCTTCGAAAAAATTCCAAGGCCAGCCCCCATTTTCCACTGCAGCAGAGCTCCACCAGACCGGTCCCTTACAGTCCCTGTGCAACCGAACGGTTGCGGATTCTGTCTCGAAATGTGCCTCCATGGTCGAACCTCATTGCCCAGACAGCCGACCTCAAACCCATGGTCCTGGTGGGTTCACACATCCAGCTCCATGGGGTGTGCGGTGAGATCTGCAGGGTTTGGGAGGCAACACAATAGTCTCAAATACCAAGAAATCCTTAGCTTACCTCTTATATTTTCCAACCATAAAAGAGGCCAATATCTGCAGCAGGATGCGTGCTCCATCGCACCACTTCCATCTCCAACTTCACAAGTTCTCAAGGCAAAAAGATCAAGATGCTCACAGGCTTGCCGGCCCGTCACCAGACCATGACATCATGGCATTGTGTGGGTCGTACATGATGAAATAGTGGAAGCATGGCGACAGAGCCACAACTGCCAATAGAATATTGATGAATCTTGGGACGGCATGCAAGAAGGCGTTGTTATAGCTATTCTGATTGCTTCCAAATTTCTAGGTCAATGTTTGTACACAAGAAACGAGCTTGTCAGGAACGTAAATTGTGTGAATCACTCATGGTACGTGATGTAAAATAGAAGTATAGTACAAGTATCAGATATGTCAATAAGAATATGAACTTCCATAAAAAGTACAGTATAGTGTGTGGCAAATATTACTGACAAAGTTGTAGTTATTAAGTTGTCCAAAAAATATGGACAACGTCTCATAAAGTCATGACATGTGCAAAAACGTCATAGTATAATATTTGAAAAACAACTGTCATAGTATGTCAAAAAAAAGTCATAGTATAGTATGCAAACAACATCGTTAGTATGTATGTTGAAACAAGTCATAGTATAAGTTTTCAAAAAGGTATATATAGCATGGTCAAAAAAAATCAGAAATAGTCTCTAGTATATATTTGAAAACAACGTTGAAGTTAGTGTCAAAAAAAGTTTAGTATGCAAAAAAGTCATAGTATAGAATGTCGAAAAATATGAAAAAAGTCCAATACTGAATAGTATGTGGTCGAAAAAAAGTCATAGCTATAATATGTTTGAAAAGAAGTCAATATAGGTATACAAAGATCATAGTAACTGTTAACAAAAAAGCATTAATAATGTAAAAAAGCATAATAAGCTGTGACAAAATAGATAAGTCAAGTTAAAAATAGTACTTAGTTCCCCAAAAACATACATGTATAACATGTTGCTATGACTATAGTCTAAAGTGAAAGAGTGCGACTGGGTATAGATGTCAAAAAAAGTAGAGAAAAAGTCAGTATGTAATGAAATATGAAAAACGTCATGGTATATGATGTTGAAAAAACGTCCCCAGTCATAGTATGTCAAAGCATATTTAAAAACGTCATGAGTCTATAGGATGTCAAAACCATACGAAGTTAAAAATCATAGTCTAGTATGTATTAGTACGTTAGTGTCGAAAAAAGTCATAGAAAAAATATGTTGATAAAACAGTCATTAGAAAAATTATGTTGATAAAGTAAGCTATATGTCATATAATTGAGTCATAATATTGTCATGCGATCTGCAAAAGTCCATAGTATGGAATGTTGAAAAAAAGTCATAGTATAGTAGCTCAAAAATATGAAAACAGTCATAGTAGTAGAATGTCGAAAACGTCACAGTTATCTATATGAAGAAATATCATAGTATAAATATCGTCAAAAAATATGAAAGTCATAGCTATAGAATGTCGAGAAAACTTCATAGTATAACTATGTTGAAAAAAGTCAGTAGTATGAATGCGAAAAACAAACGTATAGATACGATGTCAAAAAAAGTCATAAAAAATAGGTTAATAATAAAGATAGTTATTATGTTGTAAAAAAGTCATGTAATCTATGTCAAAAAAGTATGAAAAAAAGTCATAAGAATAGAATGTCAAAAAAATAGAAACACGTCATGGGTATAGGATGTCACAAAAACGTCATAGTATGTAGTGTAGTTAAAAGTCATATCCTAGTATGTTCAAAAAATATGAAAAAGTCATAGCTATAGTATGTCGAATCCTTCAGGCAAAATGTCATGGATATTAATATGCTTGATTAAAAAGTCATAGTATAATATGTCAAAAAATATGAACAAAAGTCGTGTATAGTATGTCGAAAAGAACAAAGTCATAGTATAGAATTTGCGGAAAAAAGTCATAGTAAATATGTTGCAAAACAATTGTTTATAGTAAGTATGCAACAAAAGTCAGTAGAATACTGATATAAAAAGTACACTATGACTGTGTGTCCAAATTTATAAAAGTGTAGTATCGTATGTCGAAAAATATGAAAACGTCCTGTTTAATATGTTTGAAAACGTCATAGATTATGTCAAAAAAGTCTAGTATAGTTATGCAAAAAAAACACTTAGCTATAGTATCGTTTAAAAAAGTCATAGTATAGCAGGCAAAAAAATTGAAAATAGTATAGTACAATAGGTTGAAAAAAAAGTCATGTACAATATGTTGAAAACGTTGAAGTATAGTATGTTCAAAATGTTCTTAGTATTTCAAAAAAAAAAGTCATAGTATAGAATGTCGAAAAATATTGAAAAACAGTCTAGGTAGTATGTAAAACACGTCATCCATAGAAACAGGTTGAAAAAGTACTAGTAGGTATGTCAAAAAAGTCATAGTATGTAACAGTGTAAAAAGTCATAGGATAGTATGTCAAAAACGTCATAGTATAAATGTGAAAAACTTCATAGTTAATATGTTGAAAAAAGCGAAGGTAAATAATGTTGAAAAAAGTAATGGTTATCGTATGTCAAAAAAATATGAAAAAGTGCTTCTTGTGTTCTATGAGTATGTCAAAGAAACGTCATGGTATAAGGATGTCGAAAAAAACGTCATAGTATAACATGTTGTTAAAAAAGTCATAGTCTATGTCAAACAATAAATTGAAGCTCATAGATGAGTATGTGAAAAAAAGTCATAGAAAAATATGTTTAGATACAAGTCCGATAGTATTTATGTCAAAAAAAAACTAGTGAAAAAAAGTCTATAGTATAAGGTTATGTCGAATAAACTAGTACATAGTATAGAATGTCGAAAAAACGTCAAGTATAAATATCTTGGAAAAAAAAGTCAAGTTAGTATGATATGATTCGGAAAAACAAATTGAAAAACGTCATAGTATAGTAAGTTTGAAAAAAACTCCATAGTGTAGATAACTGTCGAAAATAGTCATAGAATATATGTTGATGAAAAAGTCAAGTATTTATGTCAAGAAAATATAAAAGTCAATAGTATAGTATGTCGAAAAAATAGTCACTGGAATAATATGTGATAAAATTCATAGATTATTATGTCAAAAAATATGACAACAGTCATGGGATAGGTATGTTTCGACAAAAACGCATCATAGTATTAGGTAATGAAACAAAAGTCAATAAATGTTTATTGTTGAAAAAAAGTCATAGTAATATGTCAAAAAAACGTCATGTATGTTGTTATGTTTGACAAAAAAGTCATACGTCCCTGACAAAAGGCTTGGGCTTGTGTAGGTTAAATTGACCTGAAGGCCACTGTAAATTATTTTAATCAGAGAATTTTACAAGAAATGTGCTCATTTTCAACTCCACCCACTAACAGCTGTTGTGTAAATACGTGTTCTGGGGTGGCAAAAGAGGAAACTGTCAAAACGTGATTTCATTTGACTATATTCACAGCTTGGTAAAAGCCCATTGAGTCAATTTTTTTGCAAAGACCATAAGTGGTGTACGCCCTGTTTATGAGCTGTCACCTGGGACTATATCAATGACTAACATTTAGGTCTCGGTGTGTGTATTAAAACAACTCCCAGTACACTAGACCTTCACTTCAACTGCAACTGGACATCTGCATCACGGGCTAAGATTTCACCCTGAAACTAAAGGTTGGATATCACAGAGGCTGTGAAGAGCCATATCCACTGCTGATGTGGCGAGACGTAGACCTCATGTGTTCTCAGCGTGCCAAGTACAGAGGATCCTAAGAAAACATTTGTGAGACACTGGGAGACATTTTGACTGCAGGGTGCCCAGGTCGGTGGCACGAGCCGCAGTACAACTGCCGAGCGGACGCGTTTGGTTGGCGGTAAATCCAGGCAAGCCCATTTTCCAATGCTGCAGAGCTCTCCACCGAGACCTGGTCTCCGTTAAAGTCCCTGTTCAACGCCAGAACGGTTTTTGTCGGATTCTGTCCGAAATGGCCGTCCATGTCCGAATCAGGGGCCAGAAGACCAGAAGCCGTGGTCTGGGGTTACAATCCATGAGGGGTGTTGCGGGAGTATCTTGCAGTGGGGAGGCAATACACAACATAGATTCTTCAATACAAGAGACTGCTAGTACCTCCCTCTGTATATTTCCAACATAAAGAGGCCCACAATTCTGCAGCGGATGTGTGCCTCGTGCACACGTTCCATCTCACACGTTCATAAGTTCCGCACAAGGCGAAGAGAGCTTGCAAGGATCTCCAGGATTGGCGCCGTGGGCCCAGGTCAGCCATACATGGAACATCATTGAGCATGTGTGGGGTTGAGGATGAAAAAAACAGTGGAAAGCATTGGAAGACCAAACCACAGAGCAAATTGGCACTGAACGCTGGCTGGGAGGCATGCAAGACTGGCTTGTTCTAGCTATTCTGATGACCTCAATCAATACAGGGTCGATGTTTGTACCATCGACAAGGACTTTTGTCAGGGAGCTGTAGTATGGTGTTGAAAAAAGGAATCATGGGACAGTATGTCAAAAAAAGTCATAGTGGATAGTATGTCAATAGAATTGTTTGAGAGAAAAAAGTCACAGATAGTGTGTCCAAATTATGAAAAAGTTGTAGTTAGTATGTCAAAAAAAATCTGAAACAACGTCATAGGATAATATGTTGAAAAAGTATAGGATGTCAACAAATAAGTAATAGTATAGTATGTCAAAAAACATCGTAGATAGTATGTTGAAAAAAAGTCATAGTATTAATGTTTCAAAAAAGGTAAGTATACATGTTCAAAAAAATATGAAAAATAGTCATAGTACAATATGTTGGAAAAAAGGTCATAGTATAATAGTTGAAAAACGGTGAAGTATATGTGATGTCAAAAAAAAAAATGTCTAGTATGTCAAAAAAAGTCACATAGTCTAGAATGTCGAAACAATATTAAAAAAGTCATAGAATAGTATGCACGAAAAAAAAGTCATGTCTAACATGATGAAAAAAATATAGGATAGTTATGTCACATAAAAAATTCTTGTTATGTCAAAAAAGTCTAGTATAGAATGTTTTGAAAAAAAACTCATAGTTGAATATGTTGAAAAATAGTCATGGTATAGTATGTCAAAAAAATATGAAAAAGTAATGGTTATAGTTGTCAAAAAAAAGTCATTGTATAGGATGTCTGAAAACGTCATAGTATAATGTTTTAAAAAAGTCATAGTCTAGATGTCAAAAAACTATGAAAAAAAAGTCATAGTATAGTATGCGAAAAAAAGTCATAGAAAATATGTGATTAAAAAAGTCATAGAAACATATGTGATAAAAAGTCATCGGTATATATGTTGATAAAAAAGTCATAGTATATTATGTCAAAAAAATATTGAGTCATTGTATAGGATGTCGAAAAAAAGTCATAGTATGGATGTTTTTGAAAAAAAGTCATAGTATATTATGTCAAAAAATATGAAAAAAGTCCATGGAAGAATGTCGAAAAACGTCTAGAATATATTGAAGAAAAAGTCATAGTATAATATGTCAAAAAAATATGAAAAAGTCATAGTAGGAAATGTCGAAAAAAACGTCATAGTATAAATTAATTTTGATTGAAGAAAAGTCAAGTTAATTATGGCAAAAAACTATTGGAAAAAAGTCCTAGTATAGAAGGCGAAAAACGTCATAGTATAAATATGTTGAAAAAAATGCATCATAGTATATATAATGCGAAAACGTCATAGTATAGTATGTCAAAAAAAAGTCATAGGAAAAATATGTTGATTAAAAAGTCCATAGTTTATATTATGTTGATAAAAAGTATAGTATATTATGTTCAAAAAGGTATGAAAAAAGTCATGAATAGAATGTCAAAAAAAATAATTGAAAACGTCATGGTATAGGATGTCGAAAACGTCATAGCTATAATATGTTTTAAAACACGTCATAGTCTCGTATGTCACACAACTAAAATATGAAAAAAAGTCATAGATAGTATGTCAAAAAATAGTCATGGAATATATGTTGATTAAAAAAAAAGTCATAGTATCATTATGCAAAAAATATGAAAAAAAGTCATTAGGATAGTATGTCAAAAACATCATAGTATAAGCGCAGTTGAAAAAAGTCTTTAGGCTAGTATGTCACAAAAATCATAGGATAAACATGCTGAAAAAAAGTCATAGGATAGTATGTCAAAACTCATTAGTTAGAATGTTGAAAAACTGCCTGTTAATTATGTGAAAACAGTCGAAGTATAATATGTGAAAAAAGTCATGGTATAGTATGTCAAAAAAATATGAAAAAAGCATGGTATAGTATGTCAAAACACGTATCATTGTATAGGATGTCGGGAAAAAAGTAATAGTATAAATTGTTTTTAAAAAGTCATAGTGATAGGATGGTCAAAAAAATATGAAATGTCATAGATAGTATGTCGAAAAACAAAAAGTCATAGAAAAAAATGTTGATAAAAAGTTCATCGTATATTTGTCAAAAAATAATGAAGTCATAGTATATATGTTGAAAAAGTCATAGTAGGATGTGATTAAAAGTCATAGTAATTATGTAAAAAAATATGAAACAAGTCATTGATTATAGTATGTCGAAAAAAAGTCATAGTATAGAATGTCGAAAAACTCATAGTAAATTATATTGAAAAAACGTCATAGTAATATATGTCGAAAAAAAAATATGAAACAAAGTCGTATAGTATAGAAGTTGAAAAAAAAATCATAGAAGGTGGGAAAATAGTCATGGAATAATAGGTTTATATAAAAGTCATGTATATTAGGTCAAAAATAGACAAAAGTCATACTATAGTATGTCGAAAAAATATCATGGAATAATTATGTTGATAAAAAGTCATAGTATTATGTCAAAAAATATGAAAAAGTCATTGTATATATGTCGAAAAAAAACGTCTAGTTAGTAAGTGAAAAAAAGTCATAGTATAATATGGCAAAAAACATAGGTAGTAGAGAAGTCAAAAAAAAGTCATAGTTAATATTGTTGAAAAAAGTCATAGTATATTATGTCAAAAACGTCATAGTATGGTATGTGAAAAAAAAAGTCATAGTATCATTGATGGCAAAAAAAACGTCATAGTATTGGTATGTTTGAAAAAAAAGTCTACAGTCCCTGACAAAAAGTCGTGGCGCTTGTGTACAAAAATGACTCGTTGAAGTGCACACGGAAAATAATTTTTATAAGATTATTTTACAAGAAATGGCTCATTTACTCCCAACCGCTTGGGAATAAGTTTCGGTGCAAAAAGAAAACTCGTCAAAAGTATCTAATTATTCACAGCTTGGTTGAAAAAGCCCATGATGTCAATTTTTGGCAAAGACATAAGTGTTGTAGACTGCATATGGTTCACGGGATAAAAATGGAAGCAATTATGTCTAAAGGGTGTATAAAACAACCCCATACACTGAAATTCACATCAACTGCAACAGACATCGCAAAACGGGCATAAGATTCACCCGAGATAAAGGTGGGATTATCAAGAGGCTGAAGACCTAGATCACTGCTGATGTGCAGGCCACCTTCAATGGTCCAGGGCAAGTACAGCGGATTAAAAAAACAAAAAGTCATTGTATTCGTAGTCGAAAAAAGTCATAGTATAGTAATGTTGAAAAAAAGTCCTTAGTATAAATTGTCAAAAAAGTCAGAGAAATATGTTGATTAAAAAGTCACAGTATTAGTTGTGTCCAAAATTTATGATAAAAGTGTCGTATAGTATGTCGGAAAAAAATATGAAAAAACGTCATAGTATTGAATGTCAAAAACGTCATAGTATAATTGTTGAAAAAAAGTCATAGATGTCAAAAAAAGTCATAGTATAGTATGTCAAAAACATAGGAGTAGTTAGTCTGTTAAAAAAAGTAATAGTATAGCATGTCAAAAAAAATAGAAAATAGCAAGTACAATATGTTGAAAAAAAAGTCATAAGTACAATATGTGAATAAAACGTTTGAAGTATAGTATTGTCAAAATGTAGTAGTATGTCACAAAAGTTATAGTATAGAATGGCGAAAAATATGAAAAAAATCATAGGAAGTATGTTCAAAAACATCAAAGTATAGCAGTGAAAAAAGTCTTAGTATATAGTATGTCCAAAAAAAGTCATTAGTATAACATGCTGAAAAAAGTCTAGGGATATATGTCAAAAACGTCATAGTATAGAATGTGAAAAAACTTCAGAGTTTAAAGAGTGTGTGAAAAAGTCGAAGTATACTATGTTGAAAAAAAAGGCATGGTTAGGATGTCAAAAAAACGTCAATTGTATAGGATGTCGGGGGAAAAAACGTCATAGTATATAAATGTTTTAAAAAGGTCAAGTCTAGTTATGTCAAAAAATATGAAAAGTCAATGATAGTATGTCGAAAAAAAAAAAAAGTCATAGAAAAATATGTTGATTAAAAAGTCATAGTATTATTAATATGTCAAAAAATATGAAAGCATAGATAGTATGTCGAAAAAAAAAACTCATAGTGTTAGGAATGTTGAAAAAAAGTCATATATATTATGTAAAAAAAATATGAAAAAAAGTATGTATAGTATGTCGAAAAACGATAGTCTAATATATGAAAAAAAGTCTAGATAGTATGTCGAAAAAAAAATTGAAAACCGTCATGGTATTCGTATGTTTTACAAAGTCATAGTCTTAGTAGGTCACAAAAAAATATGAAAAACGTCATGGTATAGGATGTCGAAAAACGTCATAGTATAATATATTGAAAAAAAGTCATAGTATAGTATGTCAAAAAAATATGAAAAACGTCATAGTATAGTAAGTTGAAAAAAAATCATAGT
>NC_045746.1:19425590-19425675 GCF_008692095.1 Etheostoma spectabile | reverse complement strand
GAAAAATAGTCATGGAATAATATGTTGATAAAAAGTCATAGTATATTATGATAAAAAATATGAAAAAGTCATTGTATAGTATGTC
>NC_045746.1:19425458-19425580 GCF_008692095.1 Etheostoma spectabile | reverse complement strand
ATAGTATAGTAAGTTGAAAAAAAGTCATAGTAGAGTATGTCAAACATCGTAGTATAGAATGTCGAAAAAAGTCATAGTATAATATGTTGAAAAAAGTCATAGTATATTATGTCAAAAAACGT
>NC_045746.1:19418837-19425433 GCF_008692095.1 Etheostoma spectabile | reverse complement strand
CTCGTATGGGGTATGTTGAAAAAAAGTCGACAGTCCATGACAAAAGTCTTGTCGTTGTGTACAAATTGACCTGGAAGAGTGCCATGAATATATTTCGAATCAAGGATTTATTTACAAGAAATGGAGCTCCATTTAATACCAACAGCTTTTGTAAAAATGGTCGGTGCAAAAAGAAAAAAACTGTCAAAAAGTATTCTATATTCACAGCTTGGTAAAGCCCATTGAGTCAATTTTTTGAAAAGACCATAAGTGTGTCGCATTGTTCATATAGCTTCACCTGGGACTAATAATGGATCAATTAGGGCTCAGGTGTGGATAAAAAACAAACCCCCAGTTACACTAGACATTCACATCAACTGCAACTAGACATCTGCAAAAACAGGCCTAGATTCACATGAGACTAAAGTTTTGATTATGAAGAGGCGGAAGACCGATCCAAACCTGCTGATGTGGCAGCAGACACCGTCAATTGTGTCTCAGCGTCAAGTACAGAGGATTAATAAAAAACATTTGAAGACACTGGAGACATTTTTGACCAGCCGGTCAGGCCAGACCCCGAAGGAAGACAACTGCCTAGACGAGGAACGTTTGGTGGCTCGAAAATCCAAGGCCAGCCCATTTCCACTGCAGCAGAGCGTCACCAGAAACTGGTCCCTTAAAGTCCTGTGTCAACCAGAACGGTTTTGTCGGGGGGAATTTGTCTCGAAATGGCCTCCAGGGCGAATTCAGTGCCCAGAGAAGCCAGCACTGAACTAAAGGACAATTTGCACAAAACTGTGGGGCATTTGCCACGGCCCCCAAAGCCTGCGGAAAAAAGGATGGACGCTGAGAAGTGGACGAAAGGGAAAAAGAAAAGAAAGTGGAATTTTTCAGATAAAATCTTCTGTTGAATACCAACAAAGTACGCCAAAAATATTTGAGGAGGAACCTAATGGACCATCATGAATCCAAGGATTTCACCCAGAAAAAAGGGTGAAGTTTGGTGGCGGAAAAAATCATGGGTCTGGGGTTTACATCCAGTATGGGGTGTTGGCAAGAGATCGCAGGGTGGGAGGCAACGCAATAGTCTCAAATACAATAAATCTTAGCAGAATCCTCTATATTACACAACCATAAAGAGGCCAAAATCTGCAGCAGGATGGTGCTCCATCGCACACTTCCATCTCCCACTTCAAGTTCCTCAAGGCAAAGAAGATCAAGTGCTCCAGGATTGCCGGGCCCGTCACCCCGGACAAACATCATTGAGCATGTGTGGGGTAGGATGAAAGGAAAGCATGTGGAAGACCAAACCAAAGAATATTGATGAAACTCGGGGGAGGCTGCAAGGAATGCTTTTCTAGTATTCCTGATGACTTCATCAATACAGGTCAATTTTGTCCACAAGCGACAAGACTTTGTCAGGGACGGAGTATGGTGAAAAAAGTCAGGGTACAGTATGTCAAAAAAAAGTCATTAGTATAGTATGTCAAAAAAGTCGTAGATGTTGATCAAAAAGTTCACAGTATAGTTGGTCCAAATTTATGAAAAAAGTTGTAGTATATGTCGAAAAAATATGGGAAAAACATCATAGTATTGAATCTGCGAAAAACATCATAGATAATATGTGGAAAAAACAAGCATAGTATACTTTTTCAAAAAAGTCATAGTATCGAAGGTCAAAAAATATGAAAATTGCCTCATGAGTTACAATAGTTGAAAAAAAGTCATAGTATATATGTGAAAAAACGGTTGAAGTCTAGTAGGTCAAAAAACGTCATAGTATAGAATGTCGAAAAAGTTCCTAGTATAGAATGTGAAAAAACTTCATAGTTTTTAATATGTTGAAAAAAAGTAATAGTATAGCCTTATGTCAAAATAATATGAAAAAACGTTTATGGTTATAGGATGTCAAAAGAACGTTCATTTGTATAGGATGTCGAAAACGTCAAGTATAAAGTTTTAAAAGTCTAGTCTAGATGTCAAAAAATATGAAAACAGTCATAGTATAGTATGTCGAAAAAAAAGTCATAGTATATTTAGGTCAAAAAATATGAACAAAGTCATGGTCTAGTATGGCGAAAAACGTCTTTTATAGTATGAATGTTTGAAAAAAAGTCATAGTATAGTATGTCGAAAAAAAATATGAAAAACATCATGGTTATGGCATGTCGGGAAAAAAACGTCATAGTTATATGTCAAAAAAATATGAAAAAAAGTCATGTATAGTATGTCGAAAAAAACGTATAGTATAATATGTTGAAAAAAAAAAAAAAGTCATAGTATAGTATGTCAAAAAAATATGAAAAAGTCAGGTCTAGGGATGTCGAAAAACGTCTAGTATAGTTAAGTTGAAAAGAAAGTTCAATTGTAGTAGTATGTCAAAAAAACATCGTAGTATAGAATGTCGAAAAAAGTCATAGTATAATATGTTGCAAAAAAGTTATAGGATAAGCATGTAAAAACAAATAATGAAAAAAAGTCATATGTAGTACGGTTGTCAAACTCATAGTATGGTATGTGGAAAAAAAGTCATACAGTCCCTGACAAAAATATTCTTTAGTCGTTTTGTGTGATTGGGTACATATATTTTGGAGGACGTTATTGAAGTGCACTGGAAATATATTTTCATAAGATTATTTACAGAAATGGCTCATTTAAGCCCACAGTTTGTAATAAGGTTTCGGTTGCAAAAAGAAACTGTCAAAAAGTTTCTAATATTCACAGCTGGTAAAGACAATATTTAGTCAATTTTTGCAAAGACAGAAGTTGTGTCGCATTGGCATATGAGCTCACCTGGGACTATAATGGATCAATTAGGTCTCAGTGTGTCATAAAAACAACCCCAGTACATAGGCCTTCGACCCCTCACTGCAAACTAGACTATCTGCGCAAACAGGCTAGATTCACCCTGAGAACTAAGGTTGGATTATCAAGAGGCTGAGACCAGACCATGCGAGTGGCAGACCCTTCAATGGTTCTGGTACCAAAAAAGCCAGCACTGAACTAAAGACACATTGAAAAAATCTGTGTGGCATTTCCAGGGGCGCTGGGGGGGGGGGGGAGGGGGAGGGGGGGGAGGCCCACAGCCTGCTAAAAGTATGGACGCTGGGGTGAACTGGAATAACAAGTGGCAATTTTTCAAGTAAATCTTCTGTTGAAGTTAACCAGGTTGCCGCTTAAATATTGCAGGAGACCTATGGAAGGGCCCGCATGAATCAAGATTTTCACCCAGAAACATGAAGTGTTGGTGGCGGAAAAAAACCATGTGTCTGGGGTTACATCCAGTATGTGGGTGTGCAAGAGGATTGCCGGGTGGGAGGGCAATATCAATCAAGATGAAGAGTCAAGATGCCGCGATTCCGGCCGGCCCAGTCACACAGACATGACATACATTGAGCTGTGTGCGGGAAGATGAAGTGGATAAGTGAAGCATGGAAGACCAAACCACAGAATATTGATGAACTCTGAGGCAGGCATGCAAGACTGCTTTGTCTAGCTATCCTGATGAGCTTCATCAATACAGGTCATTTGTACATCAAGCGACAGACTATGTAAGGCGTAGTTATGGTAAAAACGTTCATGGTACAGTATTGCAAAACAACGTCATGTACACGTATGTCAGACAAAAAAGTCATAGATATAATGAATGTCAAAACGTAGTAGAATAGTTTGATAAAAAGTCACAGGATAGGTGTGTCCAAATTTATGAAAAGTTGAGTATAGTAGTTCGCGAAACAAATAGTGAAAAACGTCATAGTTTGAATGGTCAAAAAACTCCCCGCTCCAATAGTCATATGTTGATAAAAAGTCATAGTATAGTTATGTCAAAAAACAGTCGTATATAGTAGTTGAAAAAAGTCATAGTAATAAGTTTTCTGAAAAAGTCATATATGAGAATGTGAAAAACTTCATAGTTTAGTAGTTGAAAAAATGTCATAGTAGTAGAATGTACAAAAACATCGTAGTATAGCATGGTTGAAAAAGTCTTAGTAAGGTATGTCAAAAAAGTCAAGTATAGAATGTTAAAACTCTTAGGTATTAATATTTAAAAAAAGTCATAGTATGTCAAAAAAATATGAAAAAACGTCATAGTATGGGAGTATGTCGAAAAAAAGTCTAGACAAAATATGTTGATAAAAATCATAGTATAAGTATGTTGATGAAAAGTCATAGTTAGTTATGTCAAATAGGAAAAAGTCCTAGTATAGTATGTGAATCGAAAACGTCCTAGTATGGAATGTGAAAGAAAGTCATAGTATAGTATGTCGAAAACGTCATAGTAGGACTTGAAAAAAAGCATAGTGTATAGTATGTCGGAAAAAAAATTGAAAAACTCATGGTATGGGCTAACAGCTATTAGTCAAATGAAAAAAGCTGTGAGAGTCGAAGTCCTGTGTTAATTCGTTAAAGTTCACAGATGGTGGTGCCAATTATGGAAGGGTGTTGTTAGTGTCCAAAAAATATGAAAAAACGTCATATATAGAACTGTCTGAAAAAAGTCGATGCTAAATGTGGAAAAAAAAGTCAATAGTAGTGGATTCAAAAATCTATACTTATGTGAAAAAGTATAGTTATAAGTTTCCGAAAGTAAGTATAGATTAAAAATAAATGTTGAAAATAGTCATAGTACAATATGTATAAGTACGTAAATATGAAAAAGTCGAGTACGTATGGAAAAATGTCTAGTATGTCAAAAAAAACAGATAATGGCGCTTAAGTTAGATAGTATGTCGAAAGTCTGATAACTCTGCAAAAAAAGATAGATGTCAAAAAAATGTCAGAATCAAACTCATAGTATAGATTCATAAAAACTCATAGTTGTTAAAGTCAAATGTCTGTAAAATGGGAATATGAATCAATCAGAGGACAATATGTGAAAAAGTCATAGGATATATTTGTCAAAAAACGTTCAGTATGTAGTGGATGTCAAAATAATATAAATGTTTAATCTAGTAGTATGTCAAAAAGAAAAAGTCAGTGAGTATGTCTAGTCAATAAAAATATGATAAAAAGTCATAGAAAACTATGTTCGTAAAAAGTAATAGAATATTGATGTGAAAAAATATCCATGAGATAGTTATGTCCCCGAAAAATAAGTCATATGTAATAGAATTTTGAAAAAAAGTTCATAGATAGAATGTATGAAAAAGTCATAGGATAGTATGTGTCCAAAATTATTGAAAAGCGTATTATCGTATGTCCGAAAATAATCTGAAAAAAAAAGTGATGGTATAGTATGTCCAAAAACGTCATATTATAGATTCCCGTTGAAAAATGTCATGAGGATAATATGTTGCAAAAACGTCATGCATACCAATCACTTTTTTCAAACAAAGTGTGTGTGTGTATATATATATATATATATAATATATATATATATATATATAGTACGTGAAAAAAGCTCATAGGATAGTACCACAAACAAGTCCATAAAAAGTCATAGTATAGATGTCAACAAAGTCCAAAAGAAGCTTCTATTATTTGATGTCAAAAAAAGTCCATAGTATGTTCATTAAAAAGTCATAAAAAAGTCCTTGTTATCTTTAATGCCAATATCTACATGCCCATTCTCACAACCATCATACAATGTTCAAAGGCCCATTCTGTTTTATAATCTGAATCAGTATCAAAAAACTAAGAAAACATGGGACAAACCAGTATGCATTTTGTAAGCCACATAAGTGTAGCTACAAACTGTTGCCCTGGTTAAAAAAAAAGGGCAAAACTGATCTCAGCTTGGGATTCTGTCTATAAGGGAGTGCAATGGACACATGTCAAATTGACCCCAAACCTTTGACCGGTAGTGTATACATGTGGTGTGTGAAAAGTGTTTGCCCCTTCCTCATTTCCTGTTCTTTGCATTTGGTCACACTTACGTGTTTCGGACCATAAACCAATTTTAAACAATAGTCAAAGGACAAACACCAAGAAACACAAAAGCAATTGGTAAATGAAGGTGTTTATTTATTTAAAGGTGAAAAAAAAAAAATCAAACCCCATCAGGCCCTGTGTGAAAAAAGTGATTGCCACCCTGTCTAAAACATACGTAGAACTGGGTTGTCCCACCTGAGTTCAATGGCTCTAAGCCACACCAGGCTGAGTATTGCTACACCTGTTCACAATCAAGGCATCACGTAATAGGAGAGCTGCTTGACACAGTACGGTCCACCAGAAGATCCATAAAAGCTACCACATCATGACGAGACCAAAAAAAAATGCAGGAACAATGGAGAAGAAAGTAATTGATATCTTCAGTCTCTGGGAAAGGGTCTAAAGACATTTACAAAGCCTTTGGAATCCAGCAAACCCCAAGTTGGAGAGCAATGATAAACAAATGGCGAAGACTCATGGAACAGTGGTGCCCAACTTCAAATGGAGGGGTCAGGCAACAGCCCAACAATTACCCCAAGAGCGCAGCGACAACTCATCAAGAGGTCACAAAAGACCACACACACTGTCCAAAGAACGGCAGGCCTTCATGCTCCAGTATGGTCTGGGGTTACATCCAGTATGGGGTGTGCAAGAGATCTGCAGGGTGGGAGGCAATATCAATCAAGATGAAGATCAAGATGCTCCAGGATTGGCCGGCCCAGTCACCAGACATGAACATCATTGAG
>NC_045746.1:19418416-19418504 GCF_008692095.1 Etheostoma spectabile | reverse complement strand
ATGTCGAAAAAATATGAAAAACGTCATAGTATTGAATGTCAAAAAACGTCATAGTATATGTTGAAAAAAGTCATAGTATAGTATGTCA
>NC_045746.1:19418178-19418406 GCF_008692095.1 Etheostoma spectabile | reverse complement strand
CTGATGACTTCATCAATACAGGTCATTTGTACACAAGCGACAAGACTTATGTCAGGGACTGTAGTATGGTGAAAAACGTCATGGTACAGTATGTCAAAAAACGTCATGGTACAGTATGTCAAAAAAAGTCATAGTATAGAATGTCAAAAAAGTCAGTAGAATATGTTGATTAAAAAGTCACAGTATAGTGTGTCCAAATTTATGAAAAAGTTGTAGTATAGTATGTCG
>NC_045746.1:19417840-19418130 GCF_008692095.1 Etheostoma spectabile | reverse complement strand
CGAAAAAATAGAAAACATCATCAGATTGAATGTCAAAAACATCATGTATAATTGTTGAAAAAGTCATAGTAACTTTATTTTCCACAAAGTCCATAGTATAACATGCAAAAAAAAATATGAAAAGATCATAGTAACAATAAGTTGAAAAAAAGGCATAGTATAGAATGTTGAAAAACTTCATAGTTTAATATGTTGAAAAAAGTCATAGTATGTCAAAAAAAATATGAAAAACGTCATAGTATAGTATGTCGAAAAAAAGTCATAGAAAAATATGTTGATAAAAAGTCATA
>NC_045746.1:19407807-19417716 GCF_008692095.1 Etheostoma spectabile | reverse complement strand
CGAAAAACGTCATAGTATGGAATGTTGAAAAAAAGTCATAGTATAGTATGTCGAAAAAATATGAAAAACGTCATGGTATGGCATGTCGAAAAAAAGTCATAGTATATTATGTCAAAAAATATGAAAAAGCTGGTGTGTTTAGGATCATTGTCCTGTGCAGAACCCAAGTTCGTTCAGCTGAGTACACGAACAGATGGTCGGACATTCTCCTTCAGGATCTCTTGGTAGACAGCAGAATTCTAGTTCTTTTATCACGGCAAGTCTTCCAGGTCCTGAAGCAGCAAAACAGCCCAGACCATACACTACCACACCATATTTTACTGTTGGAATATGTTCTTTTTATGAAATGCAGTGTTCCTTCTACGCCAGATATACTTGGACAAACACCTTCCAAAGATTCCACTTTTGTCTCATCGGTCCACAGATGTTGTCCTAAAAGTCTTGGGGATCATCAAGATGTGTTGTGGAGAAATTGAGACGAGCTTTGATGTTCTTTTGCTCCGCAGTGGTTTTCTCCTTGGAACTCTGCCATGCAGGCCATTTTGCCCAGTCTTTTCCTGATGGTGGAGGCATGAACGCTGACCTTAACTGAGGCAAGTGAGGCCTGAGTTCTTTGGACGTTGTGTGGGGTCTTTGTGACCTCTTGGAGAGTTGTCGCTGCGCTCTTGGGGTAATTTTGGGCGGCCGGCCACTCCTGGGAAGGTTCACCACTGTTCCATGTCTTCGCCATTTTGGGATAATGGCTCTCACTGTGGTTTGCTGGATCCAAAGCTTTGGAAATGGCTTTATAACCCTTTCCAGACTGAAAGATCTCAATTACTTTCTTTCTCAATTGTTCCTGAATTTTTTTGGGTCTCGGCATGATGTGTAGTTTTAAGGATCTTCTGGTGGACCTTCTGTGTCAAGCAGCTCCTATTTAAGTGATGCCTTGATGTGGAACAGGTGTAGCAATAATCAGGCCTGGGTGTGGCTAGAGACTGAACTCAGGTGGGGACAACCACAGTTATAGTAGTGTTAACAAGGGGGGCAATCACTTTTCACACAGGGCCATGATGGTTTGGTATTTTTTTCACCTTAATAAAACACCTTCATTTACAAATTGCATTTTGTGTTTACTTGTGTTGTCCTTGACTATGTTTAATTGGTTTGATGTTCCGAAACACTTAAGTGTGACAAAAATGCAAAGGAACAGGAAATGAGGAAGGGGGCAAACACTTTTTCACACACGTATACACTACCGGTCAAAGGTTGGGGTCAATTTGACATTTCCATTGCACTCCATTATAGACAGAATCCCAGCTGAGATCAGTTGCCTTGTTTTTTTAACCAGGGCAGCAGTTTTTAGATTACATTATGTGCTTACAAAAATGCATAAGGGTTGTCCAATGTTTTCTTAGTTTTTTAAAATGATATCAGATTAGTAAACAGAATGGGCCTTTGGAACATTGGATGAATGGTTGCTGATAATGGGCAATGTAGATATTGCATTAAAGATAACAATGACTTTTTTATGACTTTTTAATGAACAATACTATGACTTTTTTTGACATAATATACTATGACTTCTTTGTGACTTTTGTTGACATACTATACTATGACTTTTTATGACATTGTTTGTGTACTATACTATGACTTTTTTCAGTACATAATATATATATATATATATATATATATATATATATACACACCACACTTTGTGTTGAAAAAAGTGATGGTATGCATGACGTTTTTCAACATATTATACTATGACATTTTTTCAACATACTATAATATGACGTTTTTGGACATACTATACCATCACTTTTTTTCATATTTTTTCGACATACTATAATACGACTTTTTCATAATTTTGGACATACTATACTATGACTTTTTCTGACATTCTATACTATGACTTTTTTCAAAATTCTATACAATGACGTTTTTCGACATACTGTACTATGACTTTTTTCAACATATTATACTATGACTTTTTTTCGACATACTATTCTATGACTTTTTTCATATTTTTTCGACATTCTATACTATGACTTTTTTTGACATACTAAGACATTTTTTTGACATACTATACTTCAACGTTTTTCAACATATTATACTATGACTTTTTTTCAACATATTGTACTATGACTATTTTCATATTTTTTTGACATGCTATACTATGACTTTTTTGAAAAACTTATTATACTATGACTTTTTTTCAACATACTATACTACGATGTTTTTTGACATACTATACTATGACTTTTTTTTGACATACTATGACTTTTTTCAACATATTATACTATGACGTTTTTCATATTTTTTCGACATACTATACTACAACTTTTTCATAAATTTGGACACACTATACTATGACTTTTTTTCAACATATTATACTATGACGTTTTTCGACATTCTATACTATGACTTTTTTCATATTTTTTGACATAATATACTATGACTTTTTTTCGACATGCCATACCATGACGTTTTTCATATTTTTTCGACATACTATACTATGACTTTTTTTCAACATTCCATACTATGACGTTTTTCGACATACTATACTATGACTTTTTTTCAACATTCCATACTATGACGTTTTTCGACATAATATACTATGACTTTTTTCATATTTGACATAATATACTATGACTTTTTATCAACATATTATACTATGACTTTTTATCAACATATTTTTCTATGACTTTTTTTCGACATACTATACTATGACGTTTTTCATATTTTTTTTGACATACTATGACTTTTTTCAACATATTAAACTATGAAGTTTTTCAACATTCTATACTATGACTTTTTTTGACATACTATACTAAGACTTTTTTCAACATGCTATACTATGATGTTTTTGACATTCTATACTATGACTTTTTTCAACATATTAAACTATGAAGTTTTTCAACATTCTATACTATGACTTTTTTGAAAAACTTATACTATGACTTTTTTTCAACATACTATACTACGATGTTTTTTGACATACTATACTATGACTTTTTTCAACATATACTATGACGTTTTTTGACATTCAATACTATGACGTTTTTCATATTTTTTCGACATACTATACTACAACTTTTTCATAAATTTGGACACACTATACTGTGACTTTTTAATCAACATATTCTACTGACTTTTTTGACATTCTATACTATGACTTTTTTTGACATACTGTACCATGACGTTTTTTGACATACTGTACCATGACGTTTTTCACCATACTACAGTCCCTGACATAAGTCTTGTCGCTTGTGTACAAATGACCTGTATTGATGAAGTCATCAGGAATAGCTAGAAAAGCAGTCTTGCATGCCTCCCAGAGTTCATCAATATTCTTTGGTTTGGTCTTCCATGCTTCCACTTTCATCCTTCCCCACACATGCTCAATGATGTTCATGTCTGGTGACTGGGCCGGCCAATCCTGGAGCATCTTGATCTTCATCTTGATTGATATTGCCTCCCACCCTGCAGATCTCTTGCACACCCCATACTGGATGTAACCCCAGACCATGATTTTTCCGCCACCAAACTTCACTGTTTTCTGGGTGAATCTTGGATTCATGCGGGCTCCAGTAGGTCTCCTGCAATATTTGCGGCAACTGTGGTGTAATTCAACAGAAGATTTATCTGAAAAATCCACTTTCTTCCACTTCTCCAGCGTCCATCCTTTTAGCAGGCTGTGGGCCTTGGCAAATGCCACACAGTTTTTCAATTGTCTTTAGTTCAGTGCTGGCTTCTGGGACACAGACACATTGAAGGTGTCTGCCACATCAGCAGTGGATGGTCTTCAGCCTCTTGATAATCCAAACTTTAGTCTCAGGGTGAATCTTAGGCCTGTTTGCAGATGTCTAGTTGCAGTTGATGTGAAGGCCTAGTGTACTGGGGTTGTTTTTTATACACACTGAGACCAATGATCCATTATTAGCCCAGGTGAAGCTCATATGACAAGGCGACAACACTTATGTCTTTGCAAAAATGACTCAATGGGCTTTACCAAGCTGTGAATATTAGAAAACTTTTTGACAGTTTCTTTTTGCCACCGAAACATTATTACAAAAGCTGGGGGATTAAAATGAGCCCTTCTTGTAAATAAATCTTGATTAGAAATATATTTCAGTGGCACTTCAGGTCAATTTGTACACAAGCAACAAGCCTTTTGTCAGGGACTGTATGACTTTTTTTCAACATACCATACTATGACGTTTGACGTACTACACTATGACTTTTTTCATATTTTTTTTACATGCTATACTATAACTTTTTTGCAACATATTATACTATGACTTTTTTCGACATTCTATACTACGATGTTTTTTGACATACTCTACAATGACTTTTTTTCAACTTACTATACTATGACGTTTTTCGACATCCTATACTATGACGTTTTTCATATTTTTTTGACATACTAGACTATGACTTTTTTTCAACATATTATACTATGACGTTTTTCGACATACTATACTATGACTTTTTTCATATTTTTTGACATAATATACTATGACTTTTTTTCGACATGCCATACCATGATGTTTTCATATTTTTTCGACATAATATACTATGATTTTTTAACATTCCATACTAGACGTTTTTCGACATACTAACCATGACTTTTTCAATTTTTGACAAATATACTATGACTTTTTTCGAAATACTATACTATGAATTTTTCATATTTTTGACATACTAGACTTGACTTTTTAAAACATTATACATGACGTTTTCGACACCTATACAATGACGTTTTTTGAATCCTATACCATAACGTTTTTCATATTTTTTTGACATACTATACTATGACTTTTTTCAACATATTAAACTATGAAGTTTTTCAACATTCTATACTATGACTTTTTCGACATTCTATACTATGACTTTTTTTGACATACTATACTTCAACGTTTTTCAACATATTATACTATGACTTTTTTTCAACATATTGTACTATGACTATTTTCATATTTTTTGACATGCTATACTATGACTTTTTTGAAAAACGTATACTATGACTTTTTTTCAACATATTATACTATGATGTTTTTTGACATTCAATACTATGATGTTTTTCATATTTTTTCGACATACTATACTACAACTTTTTCATAAATTTGGACACACTATACTGTGACTTTTTATCAACATATTCTACTGACTTTTTTGACATACTATACTATGACTTTTTTTGACATACTGTACCATGACGTTTTTCACCATACTACAGTCCCTGACAAAAGTCTTGTCGCTTGTGTACAAATTGACCTGTATTGATGAAGTCATCAGGAATAGCTAGAAAAGCAGTCTTGCATGCCTCCCAGAGTTCATCAATATTCTTTGGTTTGGTCTTCCATGCTTCCACTTTCATCCTACCCCACACATGCTCAATGATGTTCATGTCTGGTGACTGGGCCGGCCAATCCTGGAGCATCTTGATCTTCTTTGCCTTGAGGAACTTTGAAGTGGAGATGGAAGTGTGCGATGGAGCACCATCCGCTGCAGAATTTGGCCTCTTTTATGGTTGGGAATATAGAGGTAGCTAAGATTTATTGGTATTTGAGACTATTGATGTTGCCTCCCACCTGAAATCTCTTGCCACCCAACTGGATGTAACCCCAGACCATGATTTTTCCGCCACCAAACTTCACTGTTTTTGGGTGAATCTGGATTCATGAGGGCTCCAGTAGGTTCCTGCAAATATTTTGGCGACTGTGGTGTAATTCACACGAAGATTTACTGAAAAATCCACTTTCTTCCACTTCCCGCGCCATCCTTTAGCAGGCTGTGGGCCTTGGCAAATGCCACACAGTTTTTCAATTGTCTTAGTTCAGTGCTGGCTTCTGGGCACTGATTCGAATGGAGGCCATTTCGAGACAGAACCGACAAAAACCGTTCTGGTTGACACAGGGACTTTAAGGGACCAGGTCTGGTGGAGCTCTGCTGCAGTGGAAAATGGGCTGGCTTGGATTTTCGAGCCAACAAACGGTCCTCTCGAGCAGTTGTTTGCGGGGTCTGCCTGACCTGGGCTGGTCAAAAATGTCTCCAGTGTCTTCAAATGTTTTAACCTCTGTAATTGACGCTGAGACACATTGAAGGGTCTGCCACATCAGCAGTGGATCTGGTCTTCAGCCTCTTCATAATCAAAACTTTAGTCTCAGGGTGAATCAGGCCTGTTGCAGATGTCTAGTTGCAGTTGATGTGAAGGTCTAGTGTACTGGGGTTGTTTTATACACCCTGAGACCAATTGATCCATTATTAGTCCCAGGTGAAGCTCATATGACAAGGCGACAACAATTATGTCTTTGCAAAAATTGACTCAATGGGCTTACAAGCTGGAATATTAGAATACTTTTGACAGTTTCTTTTGCACCGAAACATTATTACAAAAGCTGTGGGATTAAAATGAGCCATTTTTGAAAAAATCTTGATTAGAAATATATTTCAGTGGCACTTCAGGTCAATTGTACACAAGCGACAAGACTTTTGTCAGGGATGTATGACTTTTTTTCAACATACCATACTATGCAGTTTTTTGACATAATATACTATGACTTTTTCAACATATTATACTATGACTTTTCGACTTCTATACTACGATGTTGACAATCTACTAGACTTTTTTTCAACTTACTATACTATGACGTTTTCGACATACTATACAAGACTTTTCATATTTTTATCATATATACTATGACTTTTATCAACTTATTCCATGACATTTTTCGACATCTACTATGATTTTTTTTCAACTTACTATACTATGACGTTTTTCATATTTTTTTGACATACTATCTATGACTTTTTTCAATATTATACTTGACGTTTTCGACATCCTATACCATGACGTTTTTCATATTTTTTTGACATACTAGACTATGACTTTTTAAACATACTATCCCATGACGTTTCATATTTTTTTCGACATACTATACTATGACTTTTTTTCAATATATTATACTATGACGTTTTTCGACATACTATACTATGACTTTTTTCATATTTTTTTACATAATATACTATGACTTTTTTTCAACATTCCATACTATGACGTTTTTCGACATACTATACTATGACTTCATATTTTTTGACATATTATACTATGACTTTTTATCAACATATTTTTCTATGACTTTTTTTCGACATACTATACTATGACTTTTCATATTTTTTTGACATACTAGACTATGACTTTTTAAAACATTTATACTATGACGTTTTCGACATCCTATACAATGACGTTTTTTGACATACTATACCATGACTTTTTTCAACATATTATACTTCGACTTTTTTCAACATATTAAACTATGAAGTTTTTCAACATTCTATACTATGACGTTTTTGACATACTATCCTATGATTTTTTCAGCATGTTATACTATGACTTTTTGACATACTATACAAGACTTTTTCAACATGCTATACTTGATGTTTTTGGACATACTATCCTATGACTTTTTCATATTTTTTCGACATTCTATACTGACTTTTTTTGACATACTAAGACATTTTGACATACATACTTCACGTTTTCACATATTGTACTATGACTTTTTTCAACATATTGTACCTGAACTATTTTCATATTTTTTTGACATGCTATACTATGATTTTTTAAACATATATACTACGATGTTTTTGACATACTATACTATGACTTTTTTGACATACTATGACTTTTTTCAACATATTATACTATGACGTTTTTTGACATTCAATACATGACGTTTTCAATTTTTCGACATACTATACTACAACTTTTTCAAAATTTGGACACACTATACTGTGACTTTTTATCACATATTACTGACTTTTTTGACATTATACTATGACTTTTTTCAACTTACATACTATGACTTTTTTCGACATATACAATGACTTTTGTTTTTTTATCCTCTTTACTTGACGCTGAGACACATTGAAGGTGTCTGCCACATCAGCAGTGGATCTGGTCTTCAGCCTCTTGATAATCCAACCTTTAGTCTCAGGGTGAATCTTGGCCCGTTTGCAGATGTCTAGTTGCAGTTGATGTGAAGGTCAGTGTACGGGGTTGTTTTTATACACACCTGAGACCTATTGATCCATTATTAGTCCCAGGTGAAGCTCATATGACAAGGCGACAACATTATGTCTTTGCAAAAATTGACTCAATGGCGTTTACAAGCTGTGAATATTAGAATACTTTTTGACAGTTTCTTTTTGCACCGAAACATTATTACAAAATGTTGGGATTAAAATGAGACCTTCTTGTAAATAAATCTTGATTAGAAAATATATTCAGTGGCACTTCAGGTCAATTTGTACACAAGCGACAAGACTTTTGTCAGGGACGTATGACTTTTTTTCAACATACCATACTATGACGTTTTTTGACATAATATACTATGACTTTTTTTCACATACATAATATGCGTTTTTGATATATACTATGACTTTTTAACAATATACTATGACTTTTTGAATTCTATACTACGATGTTTTTTGCAACATATTATACTATGACTTTTTTCAACTTACATACTATGACGTTTTTCGACATACATACAATGACTTTTTCATATTTTTTGACATATATATCTATGACTTTTTATCAACATATATTCCATGACTATTTTTCGACATACTATACTATGACTTTTTTCATATTTTTTGACATAATATACTATGACTTTTTATCAACATATATCATGACTATTTTTCGACATACTCTATGATTTTTTTTACTTACTATACTATGACGTTTTTCATATTTTTTTCGACACTATACTATGATTTTTTTCAATATATATCTATGACGTTTTCGACATTCTATATATGACGTTTTTCGACATACAATGACTTTTCATATTTTTTACATAAATACTATGATTTTTACAACATTCCATACTATGACGTTTTTCAACATACTATACTATGCTTCATATTTTTGACATAATACATGACTTTTTTCAACTATTTTTCTATGACTTTTTTCGACATACTATACTATGACTTTTCATATTTTTTTGACATACTAGACTATGACTTTTTAAAACATTTATACTATGACGTTTTCGACATCCTATACAATGACGTTTTTTGACATACTATACCATGACTTTTTTCATATTTTTTTGACATACTATACCATGACTTTTTTCAACATATTATACTTCGACTTTTTTCAACATATTAAACTATGAAGTTTTTCAACATTCTATACTATGAAGTTTTTGACATACTATCCTATGACTTTTTTCAGCATGTTATACTATGACTTTTTTTGACATACTATACTAAGACTTTTTTCAACATGCTATACTATGATGTTTTTGACATACTATCCTATGACTTTTTTCATATTTTTTGACATAATATACTATGACTTTTTATCAACATATTATTCCATGACTATTTTTTGACATACTATACTATGACTTTTTTCATATTTTTTTGACATACTAGACTAGACTTTTTAAACATATTATACTATGACGTTTTTCGACATCCTATACCATGACGTTTTTTCATATTTTTTTGACATTCTATTCTATGACTTTTTTCATACTTTTTGACATAATATTACTATGACTTTTTATCAAATATATACTAGACTGTTAATCAACATATTTTCTATGAATTTTTTTGACATACTAACTATGACGTTTTTTCGACATCTATACTATGACTTTTTTCAAACATATTATACTATGACGTTTTTCGACATTCTATACTATGACTTTTTTCATATTTTTGGACATATATACTATGACTTTTCTTCAATATATTATACTATGACGTTTTTCGACATTCATACTATGACTTTTTTATATTTTTTGACATATGGACTATGACTTTTCTTCAATATATTATACTATGACGTTTTTTCGACATCTATACTATGACTTTTTCATATTTTTTGCCTAATATACTATG
>NC_045746.1:19385591-19407782 GCF_008692095.1 Etheostoma spectabile | reverse complement strand
AGCAAGTCCACCACCGAATGGCTGAAGAAAAACAAAATGAAGACTTTGGAGTGGCCTAGCCAAAGTCCTGACCTGAATCCTATTGAGATGTTGTGGTATGACCTTAAAAAGGCTGTTCATGCTCGAAAACCCTCTAATGTAACTGAATTAGGACAATTCTGCAAAGATGAGTGGGCCAAAATTCCTCCAGGACGCTGTAAAAGCCTCATTGCACGTTATCGCAAACGCTTGGTTGCAGTTGTTGCTGCTAAGGGTGGCCCAACCAGTTATTAGGTTTAGGGGGCAATCACTTTTTCACACAGGGCCATGATGGTTTGGATTTTTTTTCACCTTTAATAATAAACACCTTCATTTACAAATTGCATTTTGTGTTTACTTGTGTTGTCCTTGACTATTGTTTAAATTGGTTTGATGTTCCGAAACACTTAAGTGTGACAAACATGCAAAGGAACAGGAAATGAGGAAGGGGGCAAACACTTTTTCACACCACTGTATATGTAATTTTTTTCTGTTGGGTCCTCACTCATGCTGGCTCCAGAAATTGAAAATGTAAGTGTTTGTGTGTATTCATGACAGAGCTGCAATTAACCATTATAATCACAATCAATCAATTAGTTGTTTGGTTTATAAAATATCAGAAAAGTTTAAAAAAAAAGGCTGTTACAAATCTCTACAACCTAAAAGTGACATTTTCAAATGTCTTATTTTGTTTAACGAACAGCACAAAATCCAAAGAGTTTCACTTGAAATTTGATTGGATTATTTACACTGAGCTACTTTAAAACCATGACCATAATTCAAGAGAATATGAATATTTCTTTATTAATTCAACACAATTTTACATTTTCTCTTTACATATAGACTGTGTTGCAACAATAATAGTGCTGTGATTTTATTTATTTCTTGTTACAAAAAACAGGTGTTACTAATGGCATGTTCTGTCAGCCAATTTGCCATTTGTCCATGAAGATTAAATCTAAAGTAATTCTCTGTTTAAAAAAAGGCATAAAAAGGTCCCAGCATTCCCAGTTTGGAGGAAAAGTTGGCAAATAAGTACTTCAGCTATTTAGTGCAAAGGCCCAGCTGACATTTTGGACAAACAAATACCAAACACAATGCGGTGATATGAAAGGAAAATGATAAAAGTGCTAATTTGAAATCAGTCAACTTTGGCTCTGTGAGTTTGGAAGATGATTAAATTCATGATCCTAAATCGTAATTCCAAAACGTAATCACAAAGCTGATAAATTAGATTTGTGGTATCTTTGTCATCCAACCTGTTTACCAATGACAAAGGCTTCTGCAGAGTTCATATGGGGGGGGGCAATCATATACAGTACTTTTTTTATTTTTGTTACTCTTCAATGTCCAAGTGGAACCTTTCTGATTCATAGACACCCACAAGTCTTAACCACCATGTTCCGGTGTTTTTTCAAGATGACGTTGTTGTTGTCGTCATAAAAGAGGACAGAGATGGGGCTCAGCTTGGTGGGGGCGCAACACGCCTTAGGAACCTTGTCAGGCTTCAAGAGGTGGACCTGTAGCAGCAAAGAGCGATACAGTTACAATTCAGATATTTGACTAAATACCTTATCCTACTCTGAGCAGTGGTGGAAGAAGTACTCCTGTAGTGGTCCTGCATTCAAAATACTACTTAACTGAATGTTCAGTATACGTATTATCAGTAAAATGTACTTTTAGTATTAAAAGAAGAAGTAAAAAAGGCTGGTGATGCAGATGATCATGTAGGACAGAGGTGATCAGAAAAGGGGTAGTATGTATGTACAGTATGTGTTGAGTATTTATCTACTTTTGGTTTACTTTCTAGTGGAAACTGTCCATGGTGAGATGCTTAAATGTCAGGATGAAGCAACAGGGCGTCAGGTGGGTTGTCTCTGTACTGACCACTTGCTGGATGAGGGCGTGGTTAGTGGCGTTCATGCAGGCGCCCAGAGGATAAAAACACTCTCCATCACAGTAGTAAGCTGAATATCCAGTGGGGGCCAAAACCCAGTCCTGAGCAGAAAAGCAAAACCTTAATCTCTTCAGAAATATTACTGCCATGTAATATGACATTAAACAAGGAAGGATCAATATTTCAACTTCCAATAAGACATGGGTCTTTCTTTAATCAAACTTCTGAGAGCTAATGTGAATGGACTTCTACTTAAGTAGATTTCACAAGGCATCTTTTTTAAGTGTTCAACCCATGTTTCAATCACATGGTAAAAATCCCTTCACAAATTATAAAGTCTGGAAAATGATTATATTATGTTAAAAGCAGATTGAACAATGATACTGATCTTGTATGCAAGAAGTGAATGGAAATCTAAATTAATAAAACTCGATGAAAAGAGCTAAACTGACTTAAAGCTGAAACATAAATGAACAATCCAAGAAGTTGAATTCAGAGCTGACCTTCCATCCCAGGTCACTGAAGCTGACGTAGAGTTCATGTTTTTTACAGGGCTGACCTCCGTTGTTAGCAGGACTCAGATCTGAACAAAGAAGAAAAAACGTTTAGCAAGATCAAGGTGAATAATTCGCTTTAAGACTACAATTTCTATATTTGAATGTTTTCCAGATGAAGTTCACGAGCCACAATCTCACTGATATGTATCATATCTCACGGAGGTTGGGTTCCCTTGAATTACATTTCACTTTAATCAATTATTAACATCTGTATACTAAGAAATCAGTGTAATTTCTTCCTTTAAGTGATTTCTTCATAGATTTTATGAGCTGAATTAATTAATAACTATTCCCCTAAGGAACATTTTATATAGAGATATACAGATACATATCTTTTAATAATCCCCAAACATTGTAAGAGACAAACAACTGGGGAGAGTGTATTGAAGTAACTTTAAAGCATCAACTTTAAGGCTCTAATCCCACAAACCGTGGGCCGCTGGAACCTTACTATGGATGCTGGGGACTGGGAGGTCGTATTTGGGTTTCTTCTTGCGGGGATGTGGCTTGACAGCTCGTGGCGGCCGACACGGGACCTGACTCTCCCTGAAGAAGGTCACCATGAAGGGCTGTTTGGAGCGAGGGCCCCTGCGTCCGACCAGCCCAATCCAGCCTGCAGACAGGGAGCGGTCTGGGAGAGGGAACAGAAACATGAATAGAGTTTTGCAGCGGTTCAACGTCTTTAAAAAAATCTTGGTGTCAATCACCCAGTTAGCACATTACACCAATTAAAGGAGGATTTTGATGGTTCTGTGTAGTGCACACACCCTCTTCTGTCTCCACATAGAGACGTATGCCCAGGTTGCTGCGAGGGTGGAGGAGCCAGTGATTGGAGGCCGAGGTGACGTCGAAGGCCAGCCAGCCCTCCTGTCCTGCAGGCACCGACTGCATGTCCAGCAGCACCAGCTCTGGCTCTCTGAGCAAAAAGACAGAAAATATTGTCAGTTTGATCAATCAGCTAAAAGTGAAAATCATGAATGTTTAAATAAAAGCAATGTATTGCATTTTAAAACAAAAAAAATGGTAAGCACACACCTAAATAATAATAATCCAATAGTTGATTTGAATATTTGACAGGATGTTACACTCCTTCTAGTCTATATCCTTTGATTGCGCCGGTGCTGCAGGAAATTCTGCCGGATGCATGCATTTTTCTGTTTCCTTCCGCTTTCTTTGTGTTGGAACTTTAAATTCGGTGGATTCATGAGGACTACTGTTGACTGCTCCTCAGATCTCTGCAGGGTAAACTGAGACAGCCAGCGAGACTCTCTGTCCAATCTGAGTTTTCTCTCGCACGACTATTGTGCGGAGTTTAGCGCCACCCATGACGATTCATGATGAGGATGCATATTTTCCTCCCATCCCCGAATGCTGTGAGGGGTAGCCAGACCTCCTTGAGCGCGCTTTGGAGGACGGTCTGGCAAAGTGAGACTACACTCTTTCACAATCAAAGCTGTTTGCAAAGATGCAATTTTGTCTCCACGGGCATTTTTTCTGTCTTCTCTCACCCTAAAAGCATTGGGAGTTGTCAAAGGTCAGACCCAGGATCTTTTAGGGGATTCACTGTTTTCCTCAAGTATACTTTATTGGGATAAACATTCACAAACACAGCTCGAAACCCTCTTAGCCTGTTTGAAGGATGGTGTTTTTTGCCACACCCAAACCCAACTCCCAAAAACGTAATTAAAATATCAAAGAAGAAACTGCAATGTTGCAATCTAAAGCACTGTAACAAAGATTGAATCTTTCATCTGGAAGAATAAAAATGTCTTGCTATCTGATTTTTTTCTTAGATAAGAAGAATATTTTCCAAACAAAGTTACAAACTACTTTGCAGAAAAAGAAGAAAAAAACAGCAAATAGAATCGGGGACAGAAAGTGTTTTGGTAACCTGTGTCTGGTCTCTCGCTGGATCTCGTAGACGGAGATATGCAGCGTCCGGTTGGCCCTCTGGCCCATCGTCAGGGTCTTATAGATGCGAAACTCTGCTGCCGTCACCGTCTCACCCTGAGGGAGGGGTGTCAGATCGAAACGAAACTCCTTCCAGTACGGACGAGGCTGCAAGAGGTCACGCTCCTGCTCCACTGCAGAGAGAGAGAGAGAGGGGTAGAGAGAGAGAGAGAGATTTCTGTTAGACATTTCAACTAGAAAATATGCAAACAGTGCTTCAAGTGTTCACACACAAATCACTGACAGAAGGCAAACATGTCAAACACTGGTATTTACATGAAGGCTAATAGGTTGATAGATGAACAGTATATAATAGATTGATTAAAAAGTTCTATTGTCTTTAAATTAACCCCTTACATACTGAAAAGATCAGCTGTGCAGTTTAGTCAGAGAGTCTGGTGAATTGTGTCAGATACAGAGAGCCGTGAAATTCAGATTGGGAAAGTTTTAGTTCAAAGCTGATGTAAGATGAGAAAATGCTGCAACTGTGAGAGTGAAGGTGGAGGAGAGGAGATCACTGGGAGATGAGTCAGTGACACAAAGGGAGGAGAACAGTGGTGGAAGACTTACTCAGCAAAACTAGCAATACAACTAAAAATACTACAATACAAGTCCTGTGTGTAGTCCAACTCACTGCAGTAAAAGTAGAAACCAGATATAGTGTAAGTACAAACTAAAATAATAGTAAATAAAGTAAAAGTAGTAGTCATAATCTTTTATTATATTAATGATGATTATAAGTGATGCTTAATGTTTAAGTAGAATTTTAGCTTTAACTGTTGTGTAGTTCAGTCTATGTAAATACATCATTTATAAGCTGATTCTGTGAAGTAAATAGTTAGTAGCTATCAGAAACAGTGGTGGAGCAAGAAGTCCAATATCCCCCTCACAATTTGTTGCTTTTACACTTTTTTTTTGGTTTTTTGAACAAATTAACAAAACTTCTCAACTCGGCACAGTTTAATCATAGTAGCAACAAAATAGAAGTGTTTGTTCATTCTCACAGAAGAAAAAATACACACATACATATATATATATATATATATATACATATATAAATATATATATATATATATACAGTATATATATATATATATATATATATATATATATATAAATTCCACACCAAGTTTTACCCTGCGCCAGTTCTGAGATTTATTTACCCTAAGAAGATTTATGAGGCGTGTACGCTCTTTTTCTCCAACATCCTGCATCACACTCCACTGAACAGCATGAAGGGGTAATGCCTTGCTCAGAGGCACCTCAACAGCTGCTGCTGACAGAGCGGAAAACATGCCGTGTTCCACGCTAACTCTGCCAAAACTTTGAAAAACTGACTGAAACTTTGTACCGATGTGGACTTCCTGTTAAATAACAACACCCAATCCAAACATTAAAAAGAAACACAGGGGTATGTACATGTGTGTCCTTGTGGAACCCCGCAGGGACACGAAACGGATCTGGTCACTTGGGTTTTGCTGCATGCATGCGCACACACACACACACACACACACACACACACACACACACACACACACACACACACACACACACACACACACACACACACACAACCATAGTAATTAGAGACACTTAGTGCCATGAACCACAGCAGCTGCTCAGCACACACACCACTAATTGCAGCCCTGCCTGGTATTTTTAGAGTCGCTCCCTCCACAGCAGTATTTTCATCTTGATTTGGACCGTTTGCTTTTTTTTTCTAGGTGTGTGTCAGTGGGGCCTTTAATTCTAACCAGCTGTGTCTTCCCATTACATATGCGTAGGAACACACACCCATGCCTGTTTGATTCAACTTACATGAACTACACACATTGATTAGATTAGTTTCAGAAACTACGTTGATATAGCATATCTGCGGAGTCTCAGGTGACAAATGCAAAAGCTTGAAGGAAAAATACTGTTAACAACATACAGGCAGTGATGGAATGTAACTAAGTACATTCCACAAGTATCATACTTACAGTAAGTACAGTACAGTTTGAGGTTCTTGTGTTTATGTAATTCCATTTCATGCTACTTTATACTTCGAGTCTACTACATTTGGGTTTCAAATATTGCCCTATTTTTAGTAATTAGGCTATATTTGACAGCTTTAGTTAGTTTTCAGAGTCATATTATTATTACAAGATACATTTCAGCTAAAGAATTTTGACAATAGACTTTGCTTCCCAGCAGTAAATAAAAGTAGCTCCAGCTTTAACAGCTGCAACATTAAAGTGATGATATGTATAAATCTGAAACGGGCAATTCTGCATAATGAATGCTTTTACTTGTGTTACTTAAAGTACAATTTGATAATAAAAAATACTGACTCTTTACTAAATTAAGATTTTGAATCCAGGGCTTTTACTTACATAACAATATATATTTATTTTTTTAAACGATATTGCTACTTTAATTATTTAGGTTGCATGCAAGTTAAATGCAAACAGTGAATGCATGCTACAGATTAATTTCATGTCCTCTGGGTCTGTGTGATGTGTTCAGCTACGCTTCTGTGTAGATTCAATGAAAGGTCTTCATGACTAAATAAAAGCTTCACCATTTGAAAGGAAACCCTGGCGTTTGCTGTGGGTCACTGTTAAAAGCATGAGTCACTTTTTGAGTCACCTTTGTTTACAACATTGTGGCTTTTTGGAGGATGAAATGCTGTGTTTCTGCAGTGTTGACTGATTCATTTAATGGTATATTTTATTCTCCAAAACAGAAGAGAATTTCCAAAAGTAAACCCTTCATTTGATGTGAGTTCTTTAGAGACCCAGAGCACAGAGAGCAGATGATGTTTCCCACGGCAAACTGGGCGCAGATCACCATCCCATTCCAGAGGAGCTGGAGGAAGGAAGCCATTGAGAAGAGGATGTTTAACTTTTATGCTCTGACAGATAGGCATCAGTCAGGCTACTGTGTGGTTTGGGAGGAAGCACAAACACTCACACCGGATTTGGGTGGCAATGTTTAACAGTATTATTAATATTTGGATAAGTGAATTATTGTTTTTTTTTTTTTTAAATAATCTGCTGTTGATTGATTGTCGAACAAACTATCCAAAACCCTAAAATATTCAACAACAACAAAAATAATTCATATATGACAACAAACGAAAATCCTCATAGTTTAGAAGCTGGTACCAGGTATTTCTTACTTTTATTTTTCCTTGAAAATGTCATAAACGACTAATCAGTCATTCAAATTGTTGGCAAAAATGTTCATGTTGATGGACTGATGAATTAATCAACTTATAGTTTAAGGTCTGTATAAAGTATCGCCAATTATATCAAATTATGTATGGACCACATCACTCAAATTCACTGAATACAGACAATTTAAATATAGAGAATCAATTACTCCCACTTTTTAAGCACTAGTATGATGTGTTGAAATGTTTGAGACCATATTGTTGTAATCTTTATGTTTTTTCCTTTAAGTCATGGTTCTGAGATAGCTTGTATCTTCTCGGTTGACTGGTGAACAGTCAGAAACCTCTGTAGAATACAGATCTAAACCAGGTGTCTCCAACCTTTCTCCACCTGAGGACTTTAAAATATCAAAAGTGGCCATGAGCTACTTGCATCACATCGCTTAGATTTATTTACATAAAACACATAAGATCAGTGAAGCTACTGTTTGTTGAAAATGCAAAACCCAAAGCTTATGAATAAATCATAACTTCACATCAAGGTTTGTGACTATTTTACACTTCTTTAGCCCACATAGTTAGCTACATCAATGAAAAAATTCCCATCAGAGTCCAAGAAAAAAATACAACTTTACACGTCAATGGCCCACAAAGTTAGCTACCTCAATTTTAATATTGTGGTAATTTTGTGTCTCAGTTTGTCAACCTATTAGTGAGCTACTGGAAACCTGCTCGCGAACTACCAGTAGCTCTCGAGCTACTTGTTGGAGACCCCTGATCTAAACTGTTCTGGTTATGTTAACTAGTTATATTTTATCATCAATCCCTATCCATCATCCTTCGAGAGATCTTCTCAGTGCTACTGTGCGCCGCTCAGCCCAGTTTGGCTGCAGCAGCTGCAGAGTGAGGCTGGTAGATTTAGGAATGCTGGGTTGAAATGGAAACCTACCAATATAGTTCAGCCATGCTGACATTGGTTTTAATCCTCTCTGTGGGGGTGAATGTTTGAGGAAAATTTGCAGAGCGGAGAATCTAAAATGGTAGCATTGACATGTCACTGTCAGTGTCATCAAGTTCACACACGGTGTAATTTCATTTGAGTTTTCATGTTGTAGTCAAACCACAAAGTAAAAACCTGCTCCGTAACTTAAAACTGATGATTCAAAAGTAAGGATAAAGGAATAGTTTAACATTTTGGGAAATGCACTTATTTGATTACTTGCCAAGAGTTTGATGAGAAGATTGTAACCACTCTCACGTCTGTCTGTTAAATACAAAGTTGCTGCCTGTTAGCTTAGCACAAAGACTTAAAGGGATACTTCAAAGATTAGCAATAAACTTTGCGTCAGTAGAAACCCGGTAGTATTTTCGAAAGACTAGATATTGTGGGACTGGAAAAAAGCAGCTGAAGATGCAAAAATTGTCATTTAGCGCCATCGGAGGCTTTTTTGCCCAAAGGCTATGAACTACAACCAGCTAGTTCCGCATGTTTTCAACCCACCCATAGGGGGTGGGACTGTCACTAGCCGGTGCAAGTCGAGTGTCAGCCTTCATGAAGCTACGCGTCGCTAACAGTCTTTCTCTTTTCAGCAGCAAATTTGCAATTATGTGTATTCAAACTACCGCACATGTGTACCACCAAGATACGTTGGTACAGATCGGAGAACATGCAGGAAACTTTATTACAGACGGAATACTCGACACACTACGCAAGCTTCTCCTGCTACGGGGATCAGCACCTCCGCCAGCGGTGTTTCTCTGTGCCGCAAGGGGACAAGGCCAGGAGTATGATCTATATGGAAAGCTAACGCTAGCCGGCCACCTGTCCCATCAATCCTGCTTGCAAGTGTCCACTACATCCAAGTTCAACAAAACTCCCAACGCAAGTTCAGACACAGCTGGGTTTTTGTTCTTATGGAAACATGGCTTAACAACAGCCTTCCAAGAAGATAGAGATGCTGCTCTGTCGGGTAAGACTCATGGAGGTGGGCTGTGTTGACACGGACTGGTGCAGAAATGGGGCACTCGTATCCAACTAACTGCTCACCGCTGGTGGAGTTTGTGACTGCTAAATGCAGACCATTCTACATTACACGCAAATTCACGGCTGTGTATTATAAACCGTTTTTTTTTTAGATATATAGGGCGATACATATATATATAGGGCGGTCGTAGCGGCGGGTGGGGTCTGGGTCACCCCTGCAGACCCAAGATGGACAAGATCTCCTTCTGCATCTCTTTGGGTTGGGAGAGGACTCGTAGGAAAGCGAAGAAAGTGCATTCTGGGAGTTGTTGTCTTTCATCCACATGAGCCAAAAAATACATTTTCTGGCTTTTCTCTGTCTAGAAGGCACCAACATCTAAAGAATTTTCACATTTCTACTACATTAAATGACCCAATTTAATACTTATTCATCTTTCCAGCGGTGAACTATCCCTTTAAGAGAGAAACAGCTAGCCTAGCTCTTTCCAAATGTAAGAAAATATACCTAACAATACATTTGAAGCTTACTAATTAACACAATATATCTTGTTTGTTTAAGTGTGGTTTTACGTTGGGTTATATAATGGAATATGTCTCTAGGAAGTCACTGCATCCGACCATAAAATAGACGGAAACATAACCCCCCTCTAGCACTTCTAGGCTTACCTGTTATTTTTTACGTATTAATGTTGTAGCCGCTGTTCTGTTTATATGTGCTCCCTATCAACATGTGCTACTTAGCAGTTCTGCACATGCATGGGAGCATTATTTAATAGGGGATTTGGTCTTTCAAAATATGCTACCTCTGAATAAACATATGATCCACATTTTCTTGTAGTAGGCTAGATTAATAATAAAAAATAGAAATAGAAAAATGAATAATACTGAGGGAAATACACCAAAACACATATGGTATCATTTTTCACCAAGGCAACATTTATGTCAAGTTGGGGTGGAGCTAATTTTAACTACAATACTCCATGTTACAAGTTGGTAGTACAATAGGATATACAATTTATGATTTTTGGAAACTCATTATATGCATATGTTACTAGTTCAATAATATACTATTTTTAAGTAATTATAGGTTTTCTGTTTAAAATTTTAATCTGAAAAGTAACTAGTAGGCTAACTACAGCGGTCATGTAAAGTGTAGTGGAGTAGGCTACTGCTGCAGCACTTCCTGTGTGCCCCTTTCTCTCCAGGGATTATCTACCCAGTGGCGGGTGTTAAGTAACAGAGTACTCACCCAGGTTGACGAAGCTCATCACGGTGTCGGCCTCGCTGACCACCGTGCCCAGAGGTGGTGTGTGGGTGCTGAGGGTGGGCAGGACTGCATGGCTGACCTGAGCCAACCTTTCTGCCCCTCCAAACCTCCCCATCCCGGGTCCGTTTAAAATGATTTCATTCCCTTCATCCTCCCCATCAGCCGACATGGCGTGGTACAGGTCCAGCATGAAAAGTGGTGCAGAGGAGGGCGGTCGTAGCGGCGGGTGGGGTCTGGGTCGCCCCGGCAGACCCAAGATGGACAAGATCTCTTTCTGCATCTCTTTCTTCTCGCGGCCGCTGAGCCGTCTGAAGCTGGAATGGACCAGGCCCTCGGCCTGCTGGCTCCACAGGGACAGACCGAGCAGGAGCAGCAGGAGCAGGGTCCTCGGGTGGAGGAGAGGCTGGCGGGGCCTGGAACTGGATCTGCTCTGTAGGACGCTGCTGCTGCTTTTGCTCATGTGCGGCTGTTTCATTTTGCTGCAAAGACAAGAGAAGCTGTGGGAGACTGCTGGTGTTTCTTCTTCTCTGCTGACAAATAAAAAAAATATGACCTCACAAATGGTCAGCTTTTCTTCTTGCCTTTATTCAGTTTATCTTCCCTCCAGTGTGTCCAGACTGACAACCACAGTGTTTCCTACTCACTCCAGTTTGTCCCCTGGTTTCAGACAGATGCTGATTTATGCCTGATGTGTTTAGAGGACAGCTGGCTCTGGACGGGACGTGTTTACCGTCCTAAACTGCCTCTGTTTATCTCTCCCTCCCCCTTTAGCCTTCCTCTCCCTCTTCTACCTTCTCTAATCTTGAAGGAAAAAAAAGGAAAAACTCCTCACCCCACTGATCCACTTCTCTCTCACCTCTCAGTCGTGCACCAGAAGAAACAGAGATAATGAGAGTGAGGGCATAATTACAAGCTTTTTCAATGTGTTTTGAATACAGACAAACTAGCCCCTGTGGAAGACTGGTCTTCGCTTTGAAGTAGTTAACTTGGAGGATGGAAAGCAATTTCAGTGATGAGCAGGTACCCCGGAGATTGGAGTGAAATTGGAGAACTGTGTCATCAGGTTTGCTCCCAATCCTCCATGGCCACACAAGGAAATAAAGTTCACACCTGCAGTGAGTCAACGTTCAAATAAATACCTCCTGAGAATGATCTGCTGTGGAGCAACCATTGCTGGAAGCTTTTATCCAGTCATCCTTGAGTGCTTAATCATCCATTCATGACCGCTCCCCACCCACACATCTCTAGGGTTCCAGATGTCTTTCTTAATCCAATTTATAAAAACGATACCTCTAGGAAATTGTTTCCTGATTGTAATCCTTTGAGGAGGTTTCTTCTAGTTCTTGTGCACACTAACAGCAGAGCTGTGCAGCAGTGAGAGTGTACCCCGCACATGAAGAGTGTAACAGTTGTTCGTAACCAGGAGGGAGTTTCCCTCCCAGCCTCCGCCTCTCGCCCTCTTTCAAGTCTTTAAACTTCTTTCTTCGGCTTCCATCCCATCATCACCCCTCCCAGTGGTCTCTTTGGGAGACCTCATCTCTCTTTCTCCTTCTTACCTCCACCCGTCTATCTTTTCATCTTCTCATGACTGCTTCCTTTCATAGCTACTCAACGTTGAGTCTCAAGCAGCTTGGTGGGAAGTGCGCCAAGTGGCCTGATGCCTCGTTTAATAGCAGCAATTCTTAAATTCTTACATAACTGATTTGAAATGGATTTAACTTCTCTGTTTACCAAAACAAAAGGTAGTAACAAGTTTTCAGACAAGGTTTTTTTTTTAAGAAGAAAAGTTACTACCAATGAGCCGATAAAATACTTTAAAACTTAATTAATTTATCTTTTCACTTGCTCATTTTATTTTCAACTCCTTATTTTTCTTATTTTTCAGTGTAAGCACCCTGACAGGACTGTGTGGCCTCACCAAAGCCAACTTCTTCTATGAAAATACACTATCCAGCGTAAACATAATGTTAATTATCTATACTTTACTATGGCTATTGTATCACTGTATACATTTTGTAACAGTAGAAGTTACATTTCATGCTCATTTTAGCAGGCAAGCTAACGCCTACTACTTAAAAGTAGCCTATAGTATTTTACTTTTTGGACATTGTGCACAATCATTAAATCTACAAAAGGTTAACGATGACATAAAGTCAAAACAGACATAAAGATTTGGATAAGTTCTAAGCATCTATCACTTTATTCAGTTAATTTCCGATGCATAGGGGTATTCAGTTGGTTGCCAACCTCATCACTAGATGCCACTAATCCTACACACTGCTGCTTTAAGTAAAATAACTGATCACTTCTTCCACTAGAATACATACAGTATGAGAATCTCAAACATAATTGTCAAAGTCAATTTTAACTCCACAGATAGTTGGCCTCGAGCTTACATGAAACACTTCGTACTTGTACTCTGAAGTGGCATGTTTTGCGTACACTGTTTAACACTATTTCCTGTTGAGCCGTTCATTAGTTTACCTAACTTGCCCTTCAGCAAACACACTATGTGCATGTGTGTGTGTTTAAACCAAAAAGACTTTGGAGGGAAGAAATGACTAAAATATAGTAGTGAGGTTCAGCCCTGTGCCAGCCCGTGTTTGTGTACTCTTTTCTTCAAAGCGGCTTGGTACTTGTGGTCATGAATTTGAAAGGCATGAATAACACTGACCGAACCAAACTGACCGCGGTTCATTTTGTCCTGGCCGAAAGGGCGAGTCCCAAATGCGAGGAATTAACGCTCTGCCCACTTTGTTTTTTTTCGCTCTGCACGTCTGCAACTTGAGGAGGTTTTGTCTGATAATGGTCAGAGGAGTAAGAGAAAATGAAGAAGAGCTGGTGCTGGGACAGAGATGGAGTGAAGTAATGAGTGACAAAGAGGGAATGAAGGGGAGCAGAGTACCCTTAAAACCATATAAACCCAAGTGAAAATGAAAAATGGCATTCCTGAGAGACAGAAGTGGTGGAACAAAGCGAGGGCTGTCATCAGAGAGGGAAGTCTGGGATGACAGATGGACTGCAGGGAAGATGGCGTAGATGGACTGAGAGTGAAGAAATCAAGAAAATTCAACTGTGTGCAAGTTATTTTTTATGTTCTTCACAGAAAATGAGCCAAGGCCAATGAGTTTGAGTTAGAAGAAATAATAAATAACATTATTTTTCTTTGAGCAAACATTGAAAATGGGTCCCACGGACCCGAACACCACATAAGGGTGAAGTGAAGATCTAATGGGATGTCCTTATCTGTTACAGGATAATTATCTATAAAAACGTCCGGTCACTGAGACTGCGGTCTGTTGTCGGGCATGAGTGACTGTAGGCTGTAAACAAAATGACATCCATTTAGCTCATTCCAATCAAATAAAAAAACGATTAAAATCATACAAATGGGATCAAGAATAAATATGTGCATAATAGATTATTGCCGTGCCATGCCATGTCAGGCAGCGAAGCATGCAAACATACTCTAATTGCAAAAAACCTATGCTGGAAACTATCTCACCAAGACAAAAAACATGTTTCTAATCATGAAAAATATATGAATATAAAGTACCCTAAAATCTACACACAAACTTTAAAAGAATCTACTAAAAATTGAAATACTTCTACTTCTACTAATACTTCTAGTGTGCAAATCACACACTAAAATACTAAAAATATTCTTACAATGAAGAAATCCTATAGACAAAACAGCCAGCCCACATTCTCTATGGATTACATATTGCTATTGACTAATCTGACAACTATATTCTCAATTAATCGATTCATTATATAGTTTATAAAATGTCTCAAAATTGTGAAAATCCCAAGTTTAAAGAGTTCAAGTTGATTAAAATTTGGAAAAAAACAATAAATATTCAACTATCATAGAGGATGAAGACAATCATCATGTTAACTTCTGAAGTTTCTGGTAATTGGCCGATCGATTGACTAACCATTTCAGCTCTAATAGTGCCCCCGCATGTACATACACACACATGTTCACACACAATCACAGACATTTTCATATGTGCACAAATGCATAATAAAAAATTCAAAAAACTGTTTTACTGCAAGCATATTTTTTAATACAAAAACAGAACAAAAAAATTGTTTATAATTTCAGTTTTTTGTTTTCTTTTACACCATTGACTCCTCATCGTCACACTGAGAGTAGCACAGCATCAAAAGGTGGAGGACTCGTCTCCTGCGCCCCGAATCCCCCTCCCCTCAGAGACAATAAATAAATAAAAATCACCTTAAGATGTTTTCTTTCTTACTGTAATTTCATTAGTTCTTCATAAAGTTCATCTCTTACACTGAGATAACACAGAGACAACTCAGCACGTCAATGACAGACATTTGAAAAAAAGCCTAGAAGAAGAGATGGTGGGGAGGGACATGAGGGAAGAAACCTGCTCTCATTGGTCCGCTCGTCCCAGGTCTCTTGTCATTCATAATTGTAGTTCTCTCGCCACATGAAGGGCAAACCCCTTTGGTCATGGTCTGGGAATTGTAGTCATTAGCAAAAAAGAAAAATTAACAAACAAGGCTGCCACTGGAATCAGTGACCTAGTGAATGTTACAATGAAGTCGAAAACACACACAAATAATGTCAAAGAGCGGAGCGGACATTTCCTTGGTACAAAAAAACAAAACAAAAAACTGTTTCTTTAACCATAATACTAAATCACTTTCCGCCAATAGTGATATGACATGAAACTGAAAAATAAATAGATCTTTCTTTCAAGCTAGTTAACAATAGTACAACTGGATTATAAATTAACCAGAAAACACTAAGAAGAAAACAAAGAAATGACATTCGCAAATTAAAATTTTTGCATTCAGTGAATCAAGTCAATGACCTCTATCATTTCCTGTAACAATGACACACATTATACACACCACTGTGTGTGTTTGTGTATGTGTGTGTGTGTGTGTGTGTGTGTGTGTGCGCTGCGGGGCTGCTAAGGGCAACGCAGCGTAGACATTAAGGTGGAACTGCAGAGAAAGAGACAATAAGTGCATGCTGGTTGTCAAACTCGGTCAATAACTAATCGGGTTAGGTTACACATTGTATATTGTCAGTAATGTGATGTAAGTCGACTGTTACCATAAAAATAGTCCTTTCTATTGCCAGTTTGTGTTATTTGTGTGTTGGATTGTTATGCCGGCATGTGACAAAACCATACCGCCCTTTGCTGAAATGCACACATAAGGCTGATCTCAACGTTCCAGCGGTCAGGAGGAGTCTGCTCTGCGGTGTTTGTGTGTGTGAGTGTTTGCCCTCAGCTGCAGCAGCACCACCACTGCTACCGTCACCACCACCGACCCTCTGAGTCTGAGGTTAGCCGGTGTGTGTGTGTGTGTGTGTGTGTGTGTGTGTGTGTGTGTGTGTGTGTGTGTGTGTGTGTGTGTGTGTCGGACAATGCGTCCCGCCTCCTGAGCTCTCCACACGTTGTGTCTGCTTGTGTAGATCTGCTGAGGTGACGGTTTTTCTCACCAGCCCGTCCGGAGGAAGGGACTTGGCAGTCGTTGCATATTTTCTTTTTAAACTCATCGTTGAGGCATCTTGCCCACAAGCCAAAATAATGACCCACAATTCTTTTTTTTTCCTGAATGTCATTTGGGCTTTTGTTTTGTTTTTGGCGGTGTGGTGGTGGTGTGTCCCACTCCCTACCCCACCTCTGTGTATCTGTGTGTCAGTGTGGCATAAAGCAGTTTAAAGACTTTCTTTCTCTGACAGAAGTGTATAAGTAAGGCAGCATCACGTCAGGTCAGATGGTGTTTGGTTCCACACGGGTGGGGAACTCTTGAAAAATAAAGCAATAGACTGGAAGGCAAAATGGGGTCGCTTCTTAAAGGGGAAAAGTTAGTCTCGACCCCACAGATGCTGGCCTAGAACCACCAGACCAGAACTCTACTCCTCTTGTGCATGTTTTCAGTCCGTTTATGAGACCGGGGAAAGAGTGAGAAGGAGATTCACTCATCCTATCCATCTCTTTCTTTCCCCTTGGAAATGTCAGTCGTAGTGCACAAACTCTAGATAAGCCCTGTTAGACTTAGATTAGACTTTAGGTTAAAGAGCTGGTACACCCAAAATGCCCAATGATAGCAGTCCACCCTCTGTGAAACGGAGGAATATTGGTTCTGCTCCAGTTTCCCTGAGGCTGGTGTTATTTCTTCCCAGCCCCTGGGGTCTTTGGGCTGGGGGTCTTTTTGGAGATTGTGGGAATCTTGGAGGGTTTGGCCCCGGTACCGGGTCGGCGTGGGGTGTCCGAGGCGTCAGAGCAGACGGAACGGGCGTCCTGCAGCTCTGATGCGTCTGAGGCATCGCTACCGCGGCGACTGCTGGCTCTGCTGCCCGCCCGGCTGCCGGCTCGGCTGGTCGGCCCACTGGCTGTGGACGTCCCTCGCTTCGGATCTAGCAGGAAGACGGCGAAAAGAGATTAAAAGTGCAAAGAATCTGCAAACTATGTCTTGGTTTTGTCAAAAGCAAAGCATTCGTTTATAATGAATGACATGGTTTAAAGTTATTGCAGCATCATTTTTATTGCAACAAACCAGTGACATATCTCAACATCTACTCCATAGATTGGCACACCATTTTGTACAGACTTGTTCTAGAGCTGTGTCAGAACGCCATGAGGTTAACATTGTGACTTTAAATGAATGTCTTGACAACTATTGGACCAAAAGCCATGCCGTTTGGTAATAAGTTTGATGACCTTCAATCATCAGGTCTTTCATTTTTTAATATTACCTGCAAAACTAACAGCATTCCCATCAGCCTCAGCTTTTCTTTGGATTTTATCGCTAAATTAAATGTTGAATGTTAACTAGCTAAATTGTAGTTTCCCCACTGGGGATCAACAAACAGTATACATTAATTAAAATGATAAACATGCTAACCCAACATGGTAAACATGATACATGTTAGCATTGTCTTTAGCATTTAGCTCAAAGCAACCTGTGTTTACAATTTAGCTTAAAGCAACCTACATCTGTATCTAAGCACAGGCTCCCAGAGCAGCTAGTCTGACATTCAGTGAACATAAAAGGAGTTTGCAGTACAAACGTGACCGTCGTCTCACCAGTTCGTGATGGTTTGCTGGCGTGTGGCGCTCCTCCGTTCTCTCCGGTTAGGGAGCCTCGGCTCGAGTGGAACGTCGGCCTCTTTAGTTTGGACCCCGACGTCGCGCCCTGCAGGAGAACACAGGACACATCAGCTGAGCATAACTGACCCTGGAGGTCACGTTACTGATATGCATCACATTAGATACACACTAGTAATGCAAACATGGCATCATCATACTCCTCAACAAACCAACAGCACATCACATATACATGGACACAACAAATGAAACCTATACAAACACAAAGGCATCCATGCAAGTTCTACAAATGTTACTGCGAAAGGTGTTATTTTCATCTTTTATATAAAAGAGAATAAAGCATTGATATAGAGCTGCAACTGATTATGTTGTATTATTGATTAATCTGCTGGTTATTTTCTTGATTAACCATTCATTCTATAAAACAGTGAAAACCTTTTAAACCCAAACATATTCAGTTTACTCGACATAAAACAACGACCAGCAGCAAATCAAAAGTGCAAATCAAGTGATAATTCCATGCAGGTTCATCCCTTCTGTCACATTGTCATTTACAATGTTTTTATAAAAATCCAAGTTATAGCTGTTTCAAATGACTTCATTGGTTATAAAACCAAACATTTTTGGCAAATGATTCTTTTGGTCAATCAATCAAAAAACTAATCACTTCATCAGCTAATTGCCACAACTCTACATTAAACAGGTAATTAGACTGCGGCGATAAACAAAATTATGTTTTACAATTATTTTCTGGACTAAATGTTAGTTTAGTTTGAACTGCTTTTGAATACACCGTTTATAATACATTCAAATGTCAAACTAAGACCTTGCATCTTTAAAATGTCATCTTTCAGGTTTTAGCACGACCACATCAGGTCGGAACATTTTCACAACCCTTAGGAGATGATGTAATCTTTAACTCAAACATGGAAACCAATGAAACCGCGGGCTCAAAGTTTTCCCATTACAGAACGGTGGTGAGTGGGAACCCGGGAGTGTGCGTTAGTGCTTTAGCGCGTTCAGTGGGGGTGGGGTTGGGCGGGACAGGTGGGTGGGTGGTTTAGGTGGGTGGGGTGAGTGTGTTACCTCGTGCCCAGGAGTGGTGTGGCTTTGACCGAGATCTGGGCAGCAGTGGCACTTGGCTGGCGTTGGAGTTTTACTGTGTGCCAGCCAGGGCTTGGCATAGTCACGCGAGTGAGTATTGGAGGACTGAAGGGTGGAAGGGAAGGGAGAAAGGAAGGAAGGAAGGAGGGAAGGAGGAATGATGGATGTATGGAAGGAAGGGTAGACGAGAGCAAAGCAGCAAAAGAAGGAAGCAAATGAAGGTGGGAGGGAGTTATGGAGGGTTGGGGAGCAGCGGTTGGATAGCGAGGAAGTGCAGCGCAGTGTATTTTTGTGTAAAGCAGATGATTTGATTTTCATTTTTTTGTTTTGTTTTTTAAATAGAGAACCCAACAATGCAGGAAGGACATTTTTGAAGGCAGGTTAGAAGGAATAGCAGGAACGAGGGGAACAGGCACAAAGATGAAAGACAAAACAAAGAAACAAGAACAAAAAAACAAAGAAATTCACAGTTAAGGATGTGGTGATTTTTGACAAGAGGAGGATGACAACAACAACTGCACAATGTATAACATAAACCCATAAAAACACACAAACACGCATACAAAATGCATTCAGTCGGTCTCTCTCTCTCATAAACAAACATAACAGTGCTGTTGCATCACTTACATCACATGACAACACTACTGACTACATGTAGTCAGGTTGACATGCCTATGAGTGTTTCTTTTTGCCTTTACAGCCTCGAACACACAACAAAGATGTGTGCGTCAGACAGAGAAGGTTGTTCCTTGTCTCTTTTTAGTCCCCTTTAATGCGTCTAAATGAGGAATTTAATAAATGATGGAAGAGTTTCGAGTGATCTTTAATTTTTCATGTCTCATTTCATTTTAATCTGCACAATCATGTTTGTCTCAGTGTTAAATAATGCTGTGTAAAGTGTCCTGTGTCATTTTCTTGACTTTGTTGAATTTGTCTTTAACCGTGTTGTCTTCTGTGTTTTATCTCAGTGTGAACAAAAGGCACCTGCAGGTTTTAAATGTATAACTGGTATAGAATTCAATTTTATTCACATAATTTTAAACCTGAGTAAGTTATCCGTTATCTTATTGAAGTCACTAAAGGTTGGTGTTCTGTAAAACTGATAAGATTCATAACAAACTAATATTCCTGTTCTGTCATTGATGCAGTGTAATGAGTGGACATGAAGCAGAGAAACCTTTCATTGTGTGTAGAAAATAATAAAAACCTAAAATAACTGGATTTCAGACACCGTTGTAGGTCAATAAAATTAGATCCTGCCTCAACTCTAAAATGTGTTCAGACTGACGTCAGCTCTTACCCTGGACGATGCAGAGGCTGTCGGTGTGGCGGGGGTGGAGGGAGCAGAGGGGAGGGAGGCGCCGCTGTGGGAGGCCGAGGAGGAAGAGCGGGTGGGCGAGGCGTTGCGGGAGCCCGGTTTGGAGCGTCGACCTCGGGAGCGGAAGGCGGCCAGACCCTGAGACGCTCCTTCAGGAAGGATGAACTTCTCCCTCAGCTCCAGGTTGGTGCGGCCACGAGCTGAAGAGAAACAGAGAGAGGAAAGACAAATGAGTTGGCTCGTTTGTGTCGGCTCACATTTTCCCTCCGGCAGGGGGCATCAGAGGCAGCGAGCAGAGTGAGGGAGAGAGTCAGTGCTTCCTTGGCTGCAGATATGAGTCAGTGCATGTGTCATATGAGAGTGCACGTGAGCAGGGGCAGTGTCTGGAGGGGTGCGTCGAGGGGTTCAGGGAGTCTTAAGTGCACTTTGGTTGACTTGTTTTTAAGGGGAGAGGTGAGTGAGAGTGTTTGGTTTGAGTGCAAAAGAAGGAGTAAATTAATCAATTTGATACGCAAAGAAAGTCAGCAAGTCATCCACGTTTGTGGAGACGTTTTGGAGACACACCGTCATCGCTGCAGACAAATTTATCAACCAACTCCAATCCACAGCTCGTAGTTCTCTTTTCAAATATTTTCTTGTTCATTGCCAGAATAAACATTTTCTGCACTACAGAGATTATTTTCTCAACAACTGAGAACTAATAAACTGCTCACAGATTATATATTTAAAGGAATAGTTCAACATTTTGGAAAAATATGTTCATTGGTTTTCCTCCCGAGAATTAAAGCTAACAAAAAGGTAATCATGGCAGCTGGCCAAAAACCAGTCCAGCACATATTCCATTGTACGTCCACAGTGGGGTGTATAGCGGGCAGATGGAATGTCTGGGTTTTTCTCCAGAATTAAGAAAAACTAATTCAAAATCTTAATGACATTCTCTCAACAGTATGTCATGTGACTCGCCTTTTTAAGATAAGACTGATAGATTTTTTTCTTTTAAATAACCTAATATTGTATTTTTGATTTATTTCAGTTTTTTAGCGGCCATTAAAGAACACCATTTCCCATAAATGGGACGAGTTCACAGGCGAGTCGAGGGACCTGGCTGTAACAGCAGGACAGAGAAGACTGGATGCTGTAGAAGTTTTTAATCAACGGAGAAATATTACTTTAGGATGGCCTAAGTACCCGCGTTAGAACATATTCATGGGTGTTGTAGTTTTTCTGTGCTCACTGAGTAATCGTTTACTTTATCAACATTTCAAAGGTTTTCTTTTCCAATAACAAGTGCTGTCATGGAAGCCAGTTTGTCTTAAGACTATGGAAAAGTAACTTCAGAAAGACCTATGACGGAAATACTAAATGAGAGAGTCACAGAAGCTTCTGGAACAGCGGCTAGCCCAGACGTGATGTCATGATGTTGGCTCTCCCAAAAAGTCGAACCATTCCTTTAAGCAACGGCAAGTGTCTCCAATTTTGTGAAAAATGTCTCACACACTTTCATTGCGTATTTGCTTAAAATATTTGAGGTTGGTGGGAGCAAAAAGCACAGCCTCTCTTCTCTCGTTTTTCAACAAGCTCTTTGAAATCATTTTCACTTCTTGCTGCAAAGGAGCATCTCAGCTGCTGTGAATACACAGTATGTGTATAAATGTATGTGGAGGTCATGCCTGGTTTATGCTTAGCAGGAGATAGCCCAAAGAGTCAGGGTTTCCCCCTTCTTCAAAAGACACTCAGCAGCATTCTCGTACAAAAAGTAGTGCAGCAGCCCCAGCAGACAACAACAAGCCTGGAGAAGCCAGCCACAAAGAGAGAGAGAGAGAGAGAGAGAGAGAGAGAGAG
>NC_045746.1:19377558-19385581 GCF_008692095.1 Etheostoma spectabile | reverse complement strand
AGAGAGAGAGAGAGAGAGAGAGAGAGAGAGAGAGTTGAAAAAGGAACAAGAAATAAAGAGACAGGAAAGACAGATTCAGAGTGGATGGAAGAGAAACAAAATGCAAGTGAAAGATAGTGTAAAAAGAATCAAAAAAGAAGAGAAAGAGGGAGGAGAAGAAGGCTACAGCTAGCCATAGCAGCAGTGCAACTCTTAGCCTCACGGCCATCGTCCCTAGCAACCCAACAGCAAGGCCGGTCAATTAAACGGGTGCACCCTGCAATTACGTCCCCCCTCAACGCCAGCCAGCCAGGTGCACCCTGTAATTGTGTCTCCCACCAACCAGCCATCACAGTTAAAGGAGCCGTGTTGGAAGGCAGCGTTATTAGAAACCCAGGCTGGCCACGCCCAGGTCTTACACACTCACGGTCTCTGTGAAGCATGTATAAGAATTTTACACTAATAGAAAAAAGAAGATATGTGTAAGTAGCGTTCATTGTAACATGACTACATGACTATTTTAATTATTTAGTTCTCAAATTGCATTTGTTATGTCTTCTTTTCTGCTGAGCATCTCCATCTATGTTTCTTTATTTGTAAAATTCAACCATCTTTAATTAATAAATTCTACAAATCTATTTCACAAATAGAATAAAAATATATAGACCAGGGGTTGGCCAAATCCTGCTTTGTTGTGAGTGAGGAAAGCATGGAGCACATGTGGCACACAGAAAAGACTGACATCAATGCCTCAACAAACACACACGCGCACACACACGCACGACGAACGCACGAAGCACGCACGCACGCACGCACACCACACACACACACACACACACACACACACACCAACACACCACACACACCACACACACACCACACACACACACACCACACACACCACACAAACACACAACACAAACACACACACACAACCACACACACACAACCACACACACACAGAGCTGTGGTTAAAGATGGAGACTGACAGCTGTACGGATGGATGGAGAGTGAAAGAGATGGAGTGACAGAGCAGAGAGAGAGAGAGAGAGAGAGAGGAAGTGTAGATACCTCGGCAGCAGAAATAGCCAGGAGTGACTGTCACTAAGAGACACAAGAGACAATGTGAAATAACAGCAAGCTCATGGTGGAATGAAGAGAGTCTCACACACATTAAGATATCACTTTTTTGGAAACACACTCATGCACACACTCACACATACACACACACACTGCTTTTGGAGTTGAGACTGTCAAAAATCACTCCATTGACACACTCACACGGGTCATACACGCAAACAGCCAACCAATGGGGGTTCGGACGAGTGTCGGTGACCCCTGAAAAGTGTTTTAAAAAACAGGTCAGGATATCAGAGCTTGCATGAGCGGCAACAGCCGGGAGAGGGGAGGTCAGGAGAGAGGAAAAGCAGAACAGTGGGGAGACATTACGTTAGTCTGGTGATCACAGTCAGCAAGGCACATCAACAAGGCCAAACCAACAAACCAAAGAAGAAGAAGAAGAAGAAGAAGAAGAAGAGGAAAAGATGAGGATAATTGGAGCGAGAAGAAGAAAAAAGCAACAGAGAGGAAGAAAAGAGAAGAGATCTGAAAGAGAGTCCAGGAGAGATAGAAAAAGAGAGTTAGCAAAACAGACGGGGCGGAGAATAGACAGGCAGTTAGGAGAGAGTGAAAGCGTAACAGATAGAGGAGAAGTCCAACCTATACGAGATGAGATGGAGCTACTGGAATCGGAGCGGAGAATCTTAAGTCCTGGATGTTGCACTGGGGAAAGAGAAAAAAGGAGGGAGAGAGGGAGGAAGAGAGAGGGAGAGGAAGAGAACTGAGGACCATGCACCATGCAATACTACTGTTTTATTTAAAAGAGAAAGAAATAAGTAAGACAGGAGAGAGGCCGAGGAGAGAGAAAGAATTGGCCGTGCAAATACAGAAATCAAACATGTGAACTCATTGAGGACGGGCTCAGAGAGATTTCAGAAATAAGAGATGGAGAGAGAAACAAAGACACCAAATGTAGACAGCACTTGAAGGAAACACTGGAGAGAGAAAGTGAGAGAGGGCAGCGATTCACTGCATCACCTGCTGACAGACAACTTGACAAAAGTCAGTTTCATCAGTGTGTTTTCCTTCCGCTGACTCCACTGATCTGTATGTTGTCACTCGCTAATTTTTGGTGGTGTAAATATGTCAAAAGCTCAGTGCAGGGGGCACCTGTGGATGTGTGTTTGCTTTTGTAAAGAGTAAAGCGAGGGTGTGTTTGTGTTAGTGCTAGAGCCCCACCAATATTATTTGATGTCTGACAGATATCCACCTTCCACACTGTAGCCCATTCATTACATACAATTACAATTGCTCTTGGCATGCATATATTTAAAATATTTATTATTTATCTGGCTTGTGCATTTCTAGGCTCATGGAGCTAAATTTCAAGTTTGTGACTCCCTGGCTTTTCCAGATGTGTTGCTTTTTATTGGACTTGATGGCTCAGATGTGTGTGCGTGTTTGTGACACACAGTTTAAAAAAATGTTTTACATTTCTTTTTATTGCAACGGAAAAAATATTTAAAATGTAAAATATCTAATCAAAAAAAGACATAGATCAAAAATGTAAAAAAAAAAAAAAAAACTAAAATCTGCCACAAAAATCTATTACCAGTCGGGCTTTAGTAAATGCATGTGAATTAAAGACAGTGAGACAGAGGAGAAAGAAGGTGTGTGGTGTGTGTGTGTGAGTGAGTGAGTGAGTGAGTGAGTGTGTTGTGTGTAAACATCACTCACCTCTGCATGGATCATTTTTGACCAGGAACTCGTCCAGAGCCATCCAACCACCTCCGACTCTCACCATCACCGTGCTGCGCAGAATCCTCACCAGACGCAACTGCTGAGAGTCGCCGAACTGAGTGGATCAAAACATAAAGCAGGAAGGGACGAAGAGAAATGAGCAGAAAAGAGGGCAAGAGATAAGTGAACGGAGTAAAAATACAGAAGAGAGGATGAGGGAGGAGTAGAAAAAGTAGAACAAAGAGAAAGAAAGGGAGAAGGGGAAAGAGAGAACCAGAAAAAGGAGACAAAATCAGTGAGTAAAATAATAAAAGACATATTTATTGAAGTTTTAGTTGAATCAGAGCATCACACCAAGCAGCCCATGTACCAAATCTGAACAGGCAATCTGTTCATCTCTTCATGCAATGACTCAAAAAACATGCACGGAAAGAATTAAAGAGTCAATCTGATAATTCTCAGCCTGGTTCGCCCGGCCACCCAAACATAAGCATTATCATTTACAGTAGAAATCACAAGCATGTTTGCATTTGATCTAAAAGTTTTGTTCAGACTGCTGAGCAAAGCAGAACTCCAAAGCAATCCCAGCACAGAATAAATATTCTAGATCTCTCTCCAAGCAGTTTGATTTGCTTCCCAGCTTCAGTCCACAGCACACTATATATCAGCTAACCACTAATCACCACTTCAGCCATGTCACTGTCGCCTGCTTCACATTGTGCAATTTGTCACTCTCAACACCAAACAAATCACAGCGGGAACATAACTGGACGGTGAAACCTGCTTACACATTGCAAAGCCACAATGGAGCGCTTCCTCTCTTTTAAATCATTTTTTAATATGAAAGCGTGTGAAAGCAGAAAGGACAACACTCCATTGGTGGGGAATACAGGAAGCAGATTTCACACATCCGATCACAGCAGCGGGAGCGTCACTTTACCTGGTTTCCGAGGAAGAACTACAATAAAATCCAGTAGACACGGAGCACAGGAACACAAGGAGAAAGAAACAGAGCAGGAGTGAAACAACATGTACTGATAACTGAAGTTTGTAATGTATGAATGGATACCATTTATGTGTTCAAGATCTTCTAAAAAAGGAATTACATTTCAGTGTGTATTTCTGTTATTTGAGCTCAGAATTAGTTGTGTAAGCAAAAAGATGCAGCGGACATGAATGCCTGTGTATGTTATGAAAGTTCTTTTTAAAACTGCCAGTTGATGACGGTAAGGTGGAGGTAAAGACAGTGGCAGTGAAGAAAAGTGAAGCCAGACAAGACAGACAACCAATGTGACAACAACATATTGGTGTGGTATTAGTATCCCCAGTGTCCTGCAGTCAGACGCTGGATATCATTACCCAGTGGATAATGATGCAGTGGACACACATACTGTAGTAGTGGTAGTGATGGGCGAGCCTGGAAGTATGCTGCTGAAAACTATCAACAACCACTGTAAAATGCTGCATAGATCCACACAGACTGCTGGGAGACCCATTAAAAGCACTGTAGTTCCAATAGGTTTTAAACAACTTTCATATTCCCAAAAAATAAAACCTAAATGTATTTGAAAATGCCAACAAACATCTTGTTTGTATTTTTATAAGCTTTAAAATGTAGTTTATACATACAGTATAATGTATATTATATACATAATATATTATGTAAATCAGATGAACCAGTTTTGCATAGTAGTTTGATTATTCCACAGGTTTAGTAACAAGTCAACCTGTCAGAAATGAGATTTTCTTAAGTTAAAATAAATACAAATGTCACTCTCCAAGTTTCACTACTAACAATGAACTGTGGTCATTGCCATCATTTAACTTTATTTATTAAAATGGCAGTGAAGAAAAGTTAAACAAAGAGCTGAGTATGAGCATCAAATTACCTCAGAGTTCATTTGGTGTAACAAGTTTTAGTTAAGATGGACTAAAACATCTTTGAACTGGCTTGGTTTGAACACCCCTGACAGCAGTGCCAGTACATGAGCCAGAGCTCTGTCTCTTTCATACCCAGCAGCCCGGCTGTGTGTCTATGCAATTGCGTTAACAGGGTTTTGTTAATGTTAAAGAAGGTTCAGCTGACAACCCTGGAAGGCTGTGAGATGTTATTGACACATTATACATCACTGTTATCATGACATGTTATATGTTAAGATACACCAAAAGATCATTCTGTGTGATGAAAACACAAGAGAAAATGCTGTGAAGTTAAGTTGAGAAGTTAATTGTTGCCTGCTGGACAAGTGAAGCCAGTTAATAATAAACTGTCCATTAATCAGAACTGGGTCCAAACAGTTTGCAAAGTAACTCTTAATCATAGCATAAGAGTGTATTCTTCTTCTTACAAGTAAAGCAGACCTATGGGCTTAATAGTAACTTGATAAAGAATTTAATCAGACTCTGGACTTTTTTTGTGAAACAGCACATGCAGGTCATGTACTGTTGACTTGAGTGTCCATTGCAGCAAACTCAAACTAAGTTGACCTGTTGTTCCTGTCTGCTAGTCTAAGAAGGAAGTTCATTTGCAAATCTCCTTCGACCCAGGTCTCTTAACATTTAATAATCAATGAAATGCAATGAACATTAACAATTTATCTTTACAGTATCTTAAGTATAGCTTACAGTTTGGAACACTTTCTCTAAATAATATTAAACTAAACCAAAGACTTAGCTGAACTTACCCGGTATTTGTTCTCTCCTATCTGCTCTACTTGGAACCTCTTGGCACATTTACACTGTGCCACCTGCCGAGTCACCTGCACAACAACAACAACAACATGTCAGTGAATGCATTCAGACTACTAACCATGCACTTAGCCGTTACTGGGCCTGTCCAATGGCTGACTGGTTCTCCTGTAGCTGGTAGCTCACTGTTCTCCGCCCTAATAAAGCACCATACACATATTCACATTGGCATAACTTATTTCCATGTATTTTGGTGGTGGTGGTTATGGCGCAGTGGATATGACACATGGCTTTGGTGTGGGAGATCTGGGTTTGATTCCTGCTGCAATACATCAACCAATGTGTCCCTGAGCAAGACCTTTAACACCTAGTTGCTCCAGAGGCGTACAACCTCTGACATATTTATCAATCGTAAATTAGGTTGGAATAAAACGTAACTTCTGATATCTCTTACCTCATCCTCTATCTTATCAGCGTCAGTGGTAGGTCTGTAGGCGTCCTTGTTGGGGTGCAGAGCAGCAACAAACTCGTAGTAATCAATGTAACCGTCTCCGTCTCTGTCAAAGATGTCTGCCACTGCTGTCATCTCCAGCTTACTGGTGGGAAACTCTGCACAGACACAACAGGAATTCACATAAACTTAAGTTCACGATTATTGTCATGTGCATTTAAAAGTACAGAGAGAATGCAATAAAATGTATTTTGCCCTGGCCCTCTCTTCTCATACAAACTAGAAATATATAAATATAATTTAAATAAAATATAATAAATTAACCTGAATAAAGAAGTGCAATCTAATATGCTGTAGCAACCTAGAAACTATATCAGCCATTAGAGAAATAGACAAAAACATCATAGAATGTCTTTATCACTGTCTAAACAAGTCGACCCCCAACCAAACATGTCGTTAGATAACCTACTTGATGCCAGGATGCCATCGATAAACTCCTGGCGCGTGATCTTTCCATCTTGGTCCTTGTCGATGCGTCTGAAGAAGTCCATGACGCGAGACTTCTTATGGTTCATCCAGCGCATGTACTTTTTCCTCCACACATCAAAGTCAAAGTTGGCAAACTCTTTGAGCTGAAAATGGACAGACAGTGCTGTGAGACTTTTCATGTCATTGTGACAGAAATATTGTGAGTCTGTAAGTAATGTCAAACTATTGCCAGTTACGGTATCTTCAGAAAGTCAAATCTTTCATTGACCAGGACACTGTTGATACTGGGATTTAACTAATTACAACAGGTATATATTTTAATGTAGGCCTATTCACGATGTGGTGACAAGAAACATACCTCCTCCAGTCTGTCCAGACCATCATTGAGTTTGCGCTGGCGGTCAAGAGCCAGCAGCCAAACTTGCTGCCACCTGGCACAGAGCTGGTTGAGCCGTGGGTTTCCTCCGGAGAGTTGCATGGCTGCGTGCTGCTGCTGCTGCTGCTGCTGCTGCTGGTGTTTGCCTGCGGAGGAAGCAGAGAGTTAACAAATCCTCTCTGTTACGTTTAATAAACCTTCTGTAGCGAATGCACTCACGCCATCGTCAAAAAGATTGGGAGATGATAATATTTGTGCATCCAAAGGTAAACACAGGTGACTTACGAGCTCCTCTCCTCTCAGCCAGGCTGCTGGGAGGCTCAGCTGGTTTTCTTTTGTAGGTCTTCGTCACTTTGTCAACATCTGGCTGCTTCCTCGTCATCTCCTCCATAAATATCTGAGAACAACAAACGCTAGCAGTGAGTAAGCAAGCAAAGTTGGACAACACAACTGTTAATGGAGAGCACAAACACAGGCTGCTATAAAGGATGCATTAAAGACCTAAAACCCCAAACATGTGATGTGCCAGGGAAGCCCACCTGGTGTTCTGTGATGAGTGTTTTGAGTTGAGGGATGTCCTGTGGAAGCGGCTCTGTGTCTTTCTGGACCAATGTGGTCTCAGCAAACTGTAGCCATGACAACAGCTCTTCCAGCAGGTTGGCGTTGTTGAGCACCTCGGTCAGCGCCGTCTCCAGCCGCTGCTCGTGCTGTTTGGCCCACGTCAGCACCTGTAGAGCAAAGGGTGCTCATTCATTTAAGGAATTTCCATCTTTTTTTCATCATGTTATTCACACATGTACCTAGTTAAAATATGTCACTAGGTAAATAAAGGTTAAGAGGAGGTCAATAAAATTGAGGTCTTCCAAAATGTCAAACCCTAAATGAAAACCTTTAAAAACCCAGTTAACCTAAGATGTTTTATGTCTGGAAGACAAAAATGGTCAATCTGCTAAATAACAACAGGAAACCTAAGCCCCGCCCTCCCCTCCTTACCTCCTCGAAGCGTGCCCTGATGATGGTTATCCAGTGTTTGATGGTGGTGATTGAGTCCGGGTGACAGACAGTCAGGATGCTCTCTCCCATGCCAGCAGCCTTGTTGACATCTGTCCTCTTGTCCTCCACGGTGCCCATGAAGTCACGATGTGTGTGCAGCAGCGCCTGCAGAGTCTCTGCCTCTTCGGGAAGGACGCCACGGAAACGAAGCGTCTGCTCCGCCTCAGAGAGCCACTCCAGGAGCATCT
>NC_045746.1:19336096-19377548 GCF_008692095.1 Etheostoma spectabile | reverse complement strand
ACGAAACTCCTCCGCCTGATGGCAGAAAAGGTAATTGGATAGAAGACAGGGAGGGATCTTTAATAGTGTCCTGTGCATTTTTGACAAGCATTGATCTTTAAGGAAATTAAATCAATTCAATTTTATTTATAGTATCAAATCATCTCAAGACATCTGCAGACCGAGTAGGTCTAGACCCCACTTTAAAGAAACACAACAACTCCCCCAAGAACTAGGATGAGCAATCAATATGAATCAGCAGAGCAGCATATTCTCTGACCTGTTTGAGGGCCTGCTGGAGGCGGGTTTGCTTTGTGACCGACAGAGCGCACACTGTATCCCAGCGGTTGCTGAGCTCCTGAAGCTGAACTTTGACCCACGCGGTGTCATCGCGGCCGGTATCCATTAGGTCCCGAGCGGAGCGCTTCAGAGCCTGAACACTGCTGGTTCTCTTCCCCAGCTCTTTTTGGAAAGCCTGCAGGTTTAGACATGCGTACTGTGAGACTTAGAACATTCTGTGATATTATCGTCCTCTCATACATATTTATTTTCTGAATGTATTCTCAAACTCATCCCTCTTTTGTTCTTTGAAGGAATCACATTGATTTGTATATGATTGTGTGTTATTTTTGTTTTTTATTTTATGTTATTCCTTTCTTTCCTTTTTTGAAAGTAGGTTAATTGTTCAAGATAGATAAATAAACTAAACTAAGGAGTACAGTTCTGTTTATGCACCTTATGTGAGTCCATGAGGTTGGACACCAGATCCAGATCTCCATTGACAGGCTGGTCTTCAGCCAGCTGGGGCTCTACCCGGTACAACCAGTCCACCAGGGCCTGCAGAGCCTCGGCAAACTGGCCTGAGAACAGCAGAGCCTCCTCCAGTTTGTGTTGTCTGGATGGAGAAAAGACAAGCAGCTGTTATTTATATCCCATCTGAACAAACCCATCTGTTATTAATAGTTTGAGGAAAGCCAGTTTAATTGTCCCCCAATTCTCCTCTTTACCTCTCCACGCTCTTTCCACAGACGGTGTCCCACTTGTCGCGGACCTCTCCCACCAGGTGGTCTAGTTTCTGGGTGTCTGCAGGCAGCTGAGCCTTGTCCCTCATGGCCCGCCCAGACCTCACTGTAGTGTCGTAAACCGGCTGCTTTGACCCCAACGCTTTCTGGAACTCCTGGAGAGGCGAAAATGGAAAGGAAATAAAGCAATTTTTTTTAGATGGTAACACAACTTAATAAAATGTTTTTAGAAATTTAGAAATACAGTGCGTGCATTACAATTGCCTCGCGGTACCTTGTGTTTGGCCAGTTGTACTTTGATCTTGTCCGGCTCGTTGGAGATCTCCAGCTCTGAGTCCAGTCTTTTCTCTGCTTCTTCTAGCCAGTCTGTCAGCTTCCTCCAGGCCTCGTGGAACTGAAGAAAGAGAGTTTCAGTTTGATATTCCACTACAATAAGTATTTGCCAAACTTTTCTTCAGACTTTCAACCTCCAGCTAAATGCCTCCTACTCTTGGTTTTTGTCCAGCCTACTCCCCTATATCACTTTGTGAACCCCAGTTTGGGTACCAATGCACTACGTACATATTCCCTTGCTGAAAGAAGCCAAAATTGATTGAGCTCTTTGCTAAACAATAAAATCAGATATTCCCAATCTGGATTTACGATCATTCAAGGACAAGTAGTTACCTTAAAAGTATCAAATTTCACCAAGAACAACTATCAATGAGTTTAATTGCAGAAGCAGTATAACTTCATATTTCACAATTGCTACCAACCAATAGCAGAGACATTAAAGTCTTAAGTCACATTGACCATACATACATTAATTCTAAATCTCAACTAGTTTTAAAGTTGTCAGTGTATTTACAGTGTACCCTTGGTCCTCAGCATTTCATCACCCTTTAGTATAACCACTTCAGTACCTGTTTGGCACGTTTTCGAGCCTCATCGAGGTGTCTGCCTCGGTCCAGTGACCTCTGGACCAGTTTGTCCCAGCGGGCCTGGACGCTGAGCAGCAGGTTTTTAATAAGAACAACGTCCTGCTTCAGGCTGGCAAAGCGAAGCTGAGAGCCGGCCTTCTCCAGAGCCAGGACCTGCTCTCTGTGGGTGTTCACCTCATTCACAAATACCTGGGCAGACAGACAAAAAAAGGGAAAAATGTAACATCTTAAAGGTATAGTAAGTCATTTTAATGTTGGCAGTTGAGTTTAGATATCAACAGTCTTTGCACAGCATTGCTTACTGCACCACTAACTATGTTTCTAGTAACTGGAGTATGTTCAGTACCTTGTGCTCATCAATCTGAAAGAGGACAGTGTCCAGCATGAGGCTGGGGGGCTGGGCCATGTTCAGGGTCTGCTCAGCCTGGGTCAACCAGTTGATGGTGTCCTGCAGGGAGGTCTGGAAACCTGTTGCCAAGGATACGGCCTCATCCAACTTTGCCTGGAAAAATACGTTTAAAGTTAAAAACACACCAATAAGTCATTGAAAGCCAGAGGTATAATATAAGTGAATAGGATGGAGCAATCAAACATTCTCCTCATGTCAGAGTCTTACCCTGCGGTCTTCCATCTTGGTGTTGAAGCTGGCCCACTTGTTTTGCAGCATGGCCAGGTTCTGCTGGGTCTGGGTGGTACCGGGTCCTGCTTCCTCTCCTCCTCGAGCCAGCAGCATGGACTCCCCTTGATCCAGCAGGCGGTGGTACTGTTCTCCTCGCTGAGTCAGCTGGCTCTGAAGCTCCTGCAGACAGAAACCCCACAAATGTGAATCGATACTCTGGCTAAAAGGTGAGTGAGTTGTTGTGTCTCACTGGTTGGTTGAGAACAATGAAAGCTATTAAAAGATTCATAGTCGCCATATACCAAATGTCTCTCTGTGTGAATAGAAGTGCATGTGTAAGCTAATACTCTGAACATCTGCTCCTTGCATCTAACCCTGGTTAAATTATGAGGGATTTTCAAACTTTTCTTCCTTGCAAGTTTAATACCAAATGAAGCAGACGTGCAAAAGAGACATTAATGGCGAATAAGGTTTACACCTGTATAAAGTCTATGTGTATTGTGGTTGATACTCTGAGCATAGAGATGTAATGTGATTCTCTGTTACCATGTGTTGCTGTAGCTGCTCTCTGGCTGTTTCAGGGAGACCTCCTGTCGGCTTGGCGGCAGACAGCTGGCTCTCCGTCCTCCTCAGCCACTGGAGGAACTCCTCCAACTCGCCATGGAAACCTTCAGCCTACACAGAAACAGGTGGGAGAGAGGGAGAAGCAGGTATAAATTGATTATTTTAACTGCACATTTGGATACCATGAAAATATTGCCAGCATTACAGCTATTATTTTATTCACTACTACTGTTGCTGTTAATACTGCTTTTAATCATAATCCCATTGTATTGGTGTAAAAATACTTCCACCACTACTGCAGCCATGCATACAATATTAAAGCAAAAACTCTCAGTATGACACCTATAAAGTGTTCCAGTGTGTTTCCTTTCTTTATAACAAAGAGATTTACCAGTGTGATTCAACAGGACTAAGATCTACTGAGCAGGAGTCTCTCTTTCTAACTCCACCGTACCTGCTGCAGGGCGGCCTCCAGTAGCTTCTGCCGCTCCTGGCTCTTGAGCAGGAGGCTCTCCCAGCCCTGGTTGAGCTGATCCAGCTGATCCCTCAGGTGGCTGGCCTCGTCGCCAGGAGACGACTCCAGCAGCTCAGCGCCCGCACCGTTCACATTCTCCACAGTTGCATGATGGGATAATACATCATTACGCAAAACCTGGGTCAGAGATGAGGGAGAGATTAGATTTGAATATTAAGATGGAAAACGTAGTACATGCAAGAGATGAACAGACAATTTGGGATGTTAAAATAACATAAGAGGCTAAGATTTCTTGTGTGCGACTCTCCAAAGAAAAGAAAAGAAAAGAAACCACATTAGGGCTTCAGGACATTAATGTTTTTCAAAAGCACAAAGAATCACTGGCGAACAATGTGACAGCAAATTCAGTTAAAGATTCAAACTCTTTTAATAGCTTTGTTTACAATGTCAGCCAAACTAAAAAGAAGAAGTCACAATGAACGGAGACGTACGTGGTGTTTAGCCAGCTCGATTTCAATGGCCTTGGGGTCAGAGCTGACTGGTCGTTGTGTGTCCAGAGTGGTGTGTGTGTGGTTCAGCCAGGCCTGCAGCTCAGACAGGGCATGCTGGAACTGACCCAGGGCCAGCAGGGCAGCCTCAAGCTTGTGCTGTGGTGGAAGAAAGACAGAGGTTTGAGCTTAAAAATAGAAACGCAAATATTTGGACTTTAATGAAAAGCAGCTGTCAAATACATGCAATCCTCCAAAGACCAACAACGTCAACTCCCAAGGGAAACAGAGGGGTGAGAGCAGGAGGTCAGCTACAGAATAATCCCTGTGGTAGTTTTTGTTTCAGTGTGTTACTGAGTGATGTAGATTCTAACTCTTTAGCCACACTGTTGCCATTTATTTGCCTTATTACCTGTCTGTGGGTGATTTTATCCCCCAAGTTTTCCCAGAGGTGTCGGAGCTCGGTCAGTGGCTCCTGGATCATGTCCCTGTCTGTCTGGTCTGACACCTTCTTTAACAGCAGCTCCCCCTGGTGGCACAGCTTCTCCATGTCAATCTGCTGCTGGTAAACCTCCACCTTGTACTGCTGCTCAGGGTGAATGAAGGGACAGGAGGAGAGAAGGGAAGTGCTTTGTTAGTTCTTGATACATATCTGACCCTAGGTTCTATCTAAAAATTAAACTAAAAAAAATTGAAAAATCTGAACATTAAGCATCAACTGTATTTGGCTTAGGAACATGTTACAGCAAATCCAGCAATGAAAGCAAAACTTTCCACCAAAGAGAATTGTCATTGACCCTGAGATATTTAACTACTTAAATTACTAACAACAATAGTAGAGATCATAAAAGAGATTATGTAAAGACTGATTTTGTGTGTAAAATGTACTCATGAATGAGTAATTTGTTCAAAATTAAGGAGTAAAAAGATTAGATTCTTGCCAACCTTGAGCTCTTCAATCTGCTGTTTGACAGTTCCCAGATCAGTTCCCACAGTTGACATGTCACACAGCTTGATCACTGCGTTGTCCAGGTAGTCAAACATAGACTGGAAATGATACCAAAAAAATAGTTCACATCAACAGCATCACACTTACTACATATTACTATGAAATGTTTTGATTTGAAGTTGGTGCCAAGACAAAACTAAAACACTAGCTCAGTGAGGTATGATTTGGCCCAGTTAACTATAGACTAACTATGATGCACAAACCTGCAGTGCGTCCTGATACTGCACAGACGCTGTCATGGCTTCCTCCAGTCTCTCCATCCTCTCTCTCCACGTGCGGTTCAGACCCTCCCAGGCAGCATTCATCTGGGAGGAAGACAGAGGAATATGTTAATGGGACAACATGTAGTAGAGCTCTACAAATCAAATAAAACATGTTTATTTTTTCAGAAGAAAATAATGTCTTTTATCACAAGAACACGGAATTGATTTCTCACCTCATCAATGGTCTTCTTGACTTCAGGTTTCTCAGTTTCTCCACAGGCAAAGATAAGGTCAGCTCCGAGGGTCCTGACAAACTCCAGCTCCTCCCTCAGACCATCCGTCTCCGCCTTAATGGCCTGGTGGAAGGATAGAGAGACATTGTATGGAGAACAGACATTTCTGCCAGAATCTCGTCTAATAGCTCTTCTGTTTGTCCGCCTACTGTTTATCGCTATTAACTCCCTCCTTTATGGTCCTACTTACCTCAGCAGCCTCAATCTGTTGTTTGATGAGTGAGGGGTCCACGCCAGGGTCCTCCAGCTCTTTCACGATATCTTGGGAGTCTCTGAGCGTGCTCAGTAGCGCCGCCACGTCGGCCCAGAACTTCCCGGCCAGGTCCAAGACGTCGTTCAGTTTCCCCTCCCTCTCCTCGGCCCGCTGCCGGATCTCATCCCACAGAGAGCGCAGGCGCAGGAGGCGGGTACGCACGGCTGGAGGGGAGAGCAGTCAGAGTTTAAACAGGCTGGTAGAGAGAAGTTGGTGGCATCTCACTGGGCATACTGCAAAAGTAAACTTCTTGGTCAATCTGTGTGTAATATAAAGAAGTAATAATGTTTTCTTTGTTTGAATTTTGCCTAGTGTCCAGAACTGGTAAGTCCAGTCTCTCATCGGCCCACTCCCACTATTGCTGCACACTGAGGCCTTTCATTTTCATGAAGCGTGGAAGGTTGGAGGATATGAAAGCACAAAGCTATTTGTATGGCAATATAACAAAGTCGTGTATGTGTGTGTGTGTGTTTTGTCTCACCACGTGGTGGCGTTGGAAGAATTATGCAGAGCTTTACTGCTGAATCTGTTTCATTTCAGGATTTGACAACGTCTTCCCGCTGGCTTTGTGCCAGCCAAACAGTGATTTACGTTCATTACAGAAGCCAGTTATGTGTACCTCTCCGTTGTGACCCACTCCAATTTCTGATGTCTGTTTTGTTTGATTGTGTAATTTTTTGATCCAGGTATAGCCAGTGTTTTCAATTAGAAATGAAAAAGCAACTATCATAGGCACACTCTCAATGTACAACAAGAGTTGGCCGCACTGTTTAGTTATTTTGCTGTTTAGTTGGAAGCCATTTCCCCCTTTAACTGCTGGCACATGTACAGCAGCTCAACAGTACAAAAACTGTGAATCTAAAAATGAATTAAAAAAAAAGAAGAAGCATACTCTTCTTAATTTAATAACTAAGAATATTCATGTTTGTGTAAAGCCCCTGTTTAACACATGGATGGTATGTCAGTTTAAATGTTATTCCTGTCATTCCCTGTCAGACACATCCCCACCACTCACCATGAGCCGCAGGATCGTCGTGAGCAGCTCGACCGATGAGCTCCTCTCCTCGGGCGCAGAGGGCGGAGAAGCTTGGCAACAGTTTGTCCAGCTCCAGCCCCTGGGCTCGGTGTTCTGCCAGCTGCTCCCTGATCTTCTCCACCTCCGCGGCCACCGGAGGAGGCTGCCGCAGCCGCTGGACCGCCCCCTCCAGGGTCTCCAACAAGGGGTCCATCTTGTCGTGAAACTGCAGACGGAAAGAGTTGAAAGAAAGCACTATGAGGAGGAGGAGAGAGTGTATTGAGGGGGCTGGGTTAGGGTTTTTGATAGCTGGGTGACATTTTGAAAGTGGGAAAATACTGAGATATGTGGGTGGTCAGCCATCTGTGGCAGACTGCATTCACTTTTTAAAAATACATTTTACATCAGATTTCAACAGGGGGTGTACAACAGCCGTACAGTTCTTATACAGCATTAAATATCTCAGTGTTGCACCTTCAGCATGTCATCCAGGTTGTATAACAAAGCTGGTCTTGATCTACCACACAAGAGGGAGCCCCTAAGCACAAAGTTCAGTCCAGAGACATAGACTAGAGAGCAAAGACAATTTCTAGTGAGTTGATGGGCTTTTTTTGGCATCTGAGGGAAATCAAAATTGCTTGATCTATACATCACACAACAAATCACATATAGACACAAGGGAGAGATTTTTGTGATATACAAAAGGACAATTTCAATGACGTAAATCAAGCCTAGTCTGAGACTAAAACAATCGTTACTGGAAAGCATGTCTCAGTTTAAGACCAGGCATAATTCAAGTCTACTAACCTACACATTTCCTAACAGATTTAATTCAGTTTTATTGTCACTCAGGGGTTGGCTGACACATGGTTTGGACCATTATGTAGAGCATGAATTTAATTATTATTATGAGTTATTTGTTAATTTATTTGTACATTTCTTTGATGTTTTGTTTTGTTTATTTTCAATATGTCTGAAATTAATTTCTTCATTCATTGGAAATCTTGATCTGCAGTTTTATCGTTATCAGTAACAAGGTTGTCAGTAACAGACAACCTTTACCATTTAATATAAACTGACTGCTAAAATTATTTAACATAATTGAATTTATCTAGCAAGATTAGTGCTTGATTAGTATATATACTAATATAAGTATAAGTATAGATTCATACTTCAGTCAACCAAAGCATGTGGTGTAACCGCAGCCTGAGTGCCAGTTGGATGTTGTCAGTGGTCTTACCTCTACCAGCTGCAGTGAGCAGTGAGGATGGAGAAAATGATGGTGGGGGGGCAACACACACAGCACATCCATAATGAACGAGGAATGGGATGGTGGAGGGTTGCAAATGTGAGGGGTGGACACGATGAGGGAGATTAAGGTTAAGTTTATAAGTTGAGGGAGGAGAGACAAGGAGGCGGGTGGTTTAAGATGGAGTGAGGGATGAGGAGAGTGTGGAAGTGCAGGGAAGAGGAAGAGGGAGCGATACATGGGTTGGTTTGATGGGGGTGGAGGGTGGAGAAACAATACAATGAGTTAAATCAGAGACATGCACACAGTACAAACTGTCAGGCAATATCAACTGCAGCAACACTCATTCTGTCACACAGGTGATTCAATGATGTGTCACTAGGTGAAGTGCAAAAAGAAAAAGTAAAATATCAATAAAGAAAACTAGAACTAAAAAGAGAAAAGTCAAAATGATACATTTTGTCTAAGCAATAGTCTTATTATGATGAAATGTGTGTATTAGCTCTTGATAATAATATACTGTACAAACATTTTAAAAACTAAAATAAACAAAACACAAAGTAAGGAAATAAGACCAGAAAACAGAAACTCAAAATAAAACTTGTCTTTCACTGAACTCATGACTTTGCGCGGTAAATCCTAAATATCATTTAGTTTTGAGCAGCAAACACAGACATAAGCAAACACATAGACAGATGCCATGCTGCTTTGTAATCATCTAACAAGCTGTAAACAGACCAAACACTTGTTTGTCCTCTGTGACGCACCTGTGAAGACTGGGACACTGCCTCGTCTAGGGTTGCCGCGCGACCTTTGACCACCTCTTTGATGGCCAGGTAGCGTCTCTCGGCCTCCGAGTAACGTTGGGTTAACGTTGCCCCCTCCTGGAGGCTGAGCTCAGCCAGCTGGGGTCCAATCTTCAGCAGCTTGTCGATGTGGGGCTTGTGCTCTGCGATAGACTCCCTGATCAGCTGGAGAGGCAGTGAAGGATAGAGGGGGAGGGGGTAAATACACATTTACGTTGGAAGAAAGAGAAAATATTTGATATCTTCTCTTACTCTCATCTGGTCCTGTTGGAGTCGGAGAGCGTCCGTGTCGATGGCTGGCGGTGGCAGCTGGGAGATGAGGGTTTCAGTCTCGCCCAACCATGGCTCCAGTTCCTCGTAGGTCTCCCAGAACCGAGCAACCAAAACCTGGGCCTGCTCCAGGTCTGAGAACCGCTCACTGTGGCTCTGACTCACTGCATCATAACGAGCACTGAGAGAATCCGTCTTCACCTGAAGAAGAAGAAAGTGATGACTAGTCAGTTTAGCATTGTGTCCCTCACTTCCCATTCTCACTCAAACCATCCCTTTCACATTATTAATTTACACAAAAAGTAAATTTCTCCTGCTCTGTCTCTTTCTCTTAATTCAGTGACTCACTATCAGTGCGTCCTTCTGGGAATCGCTGCAGGTTTCCAGGATGTCGTCTCTGGTGCTGAGCAGCTGATCCACAGTGTCTTTGTGTCGGATGATATCGATGTTGAAGGCCCTCTGCACTTGCATTTGGGCCACCGTCACGTCAGGCTCCAGGCTCAGGGGCCCCAGAGACTTCAATTTACGCTCCGTCTCCCCGACCCAGGCCAGCTCTGCATCCACTGCCTCCTCATACTAAAAGGAGGAGTGAGCATTTAGAAGGTGTACATGGCCACTGTAAACTAGACAAATCTAATGGAAAGTTAGCTCTACATTCATCTTTGCACATAGCTGCAACTGCATGCGGTACCTGTTGTGACCTCTGGATGGCAGCTTGTACCAGCTGCACACGCTGAGTGATGGTTTCATCAGACTGGCGGTAGCGCTGGTTGGCATCGGCGACCAGGCGGTCCAGGCCCTCGCGGGCTCGCCACGGCACCAGATCCAGCAGGGCGCTGCCCACCTCGTTCACCGTGTCCAACACCAGACGCTTCTCTGCCGACACTTTCTTCAGCTCCTTCAAAAGGGAAAGACGAGTTTAACAAAGCAAAAGATGCAATCAAGTGGAAACGTATGCTTAAATATGGGTAAATAAAAACTCGAAAAAAGCTGAAATGAACTTGACTAAACGGCATCCAGTGCATCCCAATGTTGTTTCTGCTGCCGGGGGTTGCGCTACTTGTGTGTGTGGTAAACTGAAAGCATTTTAAATTCTAAACAACTGAACATGTCATTGTAGAATGAAAAGACTGGAAACAGGGAACAAATTAAATGACAATATTCTTCAGTAGCTTTTACAAACTGTTCTAAGAAATCAATGTTACTATGGTAACTCAGCTGTGGGCGGGTTATTATTGGAACGGCTGAAAATGTCATTACATACAGGAGCTGTCATCAAATCAGTTTATTTTTTTTTCTATTTTAAGAAAAGTCATCTTTCCAAAGAAGTTTGTAAAATGTTAATGATTAAGTCTGTACAATTTTACCAACTACACTAAATAAAGTTAAATAACTGCTCCATCAATCATTTTGTAAAGCAGCAGTCACTGAAACAAAACCAAAAAATGCCAAAGAAGATCTGCATCTCTGATCAATAAAAAACAACTCCTCCTTTATAACACAAAACCAGGAAATGTGTGTGTACAGGGCAACGGATGCATAGATAGATGTTGATTCTTATCCTGTTGTTCCGAACATTCCATTAAAACCAAGTGACTCACAGCCAGAGTTAATGTTGTATCAGGAAGCAATGAGTGATATGAAATAGTCATATACAACATCACATGTACCCACTGTACATTTACTGCTGTAATTAAACTGCCTGCAAAAACTAAATGTTTAAATAGGGAATTATATAAAGAGAGAAGTGAGCTGCTGCATGGATTCTGGTTTCATGTGTTTCAATTCATGTGTTTTTACAGTGTCCTTTATAAAAAAAAAAGAATCTAATTTCTTATAAGAAAATAAATAAATAAATGGATATCTATCTTATACTCCATCTACCTTCTGTCTTTCCTGGTAGGCGGGCGTGGCGTCGGGCTCCATATTATTAAGCTCCGCCTCCACACTGTCCAGCCACTGGTTGATGTCGTCGTGGGTGCTGGCAAATCGTGTGGCCAGCTGCAGGGCCTGCTCCAGGGTGCGGAGGGCCTTGCTGCTGCCGGCTGTCATCTCAGCGTAGCGAGACTTGATGCCGTCCAGCTTCTCCTGGATCAGGAGAACTTCCTCACCTGCAGGAGGACACACCGGTCTGGTCAAACACTGTCCTGAGGCTTTCCTAAATCCGTATCCATAAATCAGTCTGCATCCATATTTTTGAGAATGTTGCACTTGTTTACTGTGGACTCACAGATTCCTTGTATGTGCAAACTTACAAATCCACTTTTGGGGTCTTAATCCCTTTATTATCTATAATATCTATTACTAATATAATTCACCATTACAAATATGTTCTGCAAAATCTCACCGTACCCTCATGTTGACATTTCTGCATACCTCTCATAGCCACATTTGTGTAAAAAAAGTGTATTCATAAGGTAGGCCAACCTGTTAGGTCAGTCAGCATGGGTAATATCATGAGATGCGAGACACAAACCAGATGCTAATGTCTGGTTCAACGCTGATAAAACAAATGTGTGCTTTGGAGATGATGACACCAGCCAGACACCTTCCAGGACAAATTGGAAAATGACCAAGGGTAACCGTTTAACCATTGTGTTTAACATCACATGTCATGACACAGAAAAAAAGCCAGTTAGGAAAAGCTAAAGAAAATTAGGAGTCTGAAATTACCTGTGGTCTGTTTTAGTAAAGCCTGCCCATTCTTGATGGCCTGATCCACGGTCTTCTTCCTGCTCACAATCTCTTCATTTAGAGACTGAAGGAAGGAAGGAAGGAAGGAAGAAGGCAAAAGTTAACCTGTGATAGATAAAACAAATTGTTCTCTTTGGCTCAAGCTTTGACTTAAGAGTGTTAACAGTGTGCATCCTTTATTTAACTGTTCAATCAAGTTTAAATAATAAAACTACACCAGTGTGTTAGTACTAACGATGCAAAAGCTAATATAAAAAATGTAATGAAATAAATTATTATGTAAATTCACTCATGATCCAAGTCCCACAGTCTGTGTTCCTGATTCAGGGACTGTATATATCATGTCATACATGGATATTTTATTGGTATATTTTTTTATTTAAGGAGCCTTTACTTGATTAAAAATAAGATTGCAATTCTACATGTATCCTGAAACCCTTTGCCTAATACATTTACTAACTACTGTTCTCATGTTTTGGAAGGAATAACCAATTTGGCATTCAGTGTGTTGATGAAGTCGTACCAGAGTGTGTTTGTGCTGCTCGGCCAGCAGCTGATGCTGGTAGCTCTGGACAGAGACCTGACCCAGCCTCTGAGCCACCTCTGCCAGCCAGTTCAGCACCTCTACCTCCTCCTCCCCAAACAGCTGAGCGTTAGCCAGCGCCTGCTCCAGCATGCCCGCCCGCCTGGAGCACCATTCAGTGAGTTCAGAGTGAACTGACCTGACCGCCCCCACGCGCTCGCTTAACCAATCACGGTCGGCTGCGCAGCTGAGCGGGGTCAGCGATTGGCTTATGGACTCGAGGTGGTCAACCTCGGCTTCACGTGAGGACACGTCCTCTTGAACCGCCTGGGAGGTGTGTGTGTGTGAGTATTTGTGTGTGTTTGTGTTTGAGGGGAGGGTGAAGGATAGTGAGAAACAACAGAAAAACAAATGGATAAAAACTCAAAATATGAGCATGCAAATGACAAATCATGAGTCAACAGGAAATCATAAACATAAATGAATGAATGAGTAGAACAACTTAAAGAACAGACACAACTGAAAAATAAAAAAAAATTAACTTAGCATGACCAAAGCAAGAAATAGACTTGTATGTTTGGGTGCTTTTGTGGATTTTTTGCCTTGTGCTTGCAGCATCTTGAGTTACACTGGATTAGATTAAGTGCCGGAGCATTTTTTATCATGACTGCTGACTGCATGTGTGTTTGCTCTTATGAATCATTCTCTATGTAACTTGTCAGTTCAAACAGTGACTAACAATACTTAAAGGTAATTAAGTAAGACATTGAGTATTTTCCTGAGTGGAACAAGTGTGAATCTATTAAATTGACAATAAGCCTTGTACGGCCTACCCCTCAATCTGTGAATTTTTTTTAAATGTGATTAGATGTATGTTTGCATTTTTCACCTTTTTGCTTAGAGGACCCCAAAAAAAGAAATATTCTCATATATTCTCGCAGGGATTCTGCTCATTGGCATACCTAAATATCAACCTTTGTGACTTTTTTATGAGGTGAGGGTCTGTAGAACAAAGGGGGCCAAACAGTACCTTGTGCTTGACAATCTGCTGGGTGATCTTGGCTGTCTGGGTTCCCATGGGCTCAGCGGAGCTCAGGCGTCTCTCCGTGGCACTCAGCCATTCTCCCAGAGGCTCCACGGCTTCGTGGAACTGAAGAGCCAAAACCTGCAGCTCCTCCAACTGCCTCTGCCTAAAGGACAGGAGGGGAAGAAGAGATGAGGAGGAGCTTTTATTGCTATTTTATTGCTTTCACTGAATTTGTTGTTCAACTCATTTGATTTTTTTTTGTGTCACACAGCTGTCAACTTTTATTACAAACACAGTTTATGAAACGCTCATGACATTTTTATGATACATTATTAAATTTCAAAATAATTTTATACACAGATAAAATGTAATACAAAATGCGTTTAAGACAGAGAGAGGGAAGGAGGTTGTTGCAAAGCGGTGAGAAAACAGATCGTGTCTGTCTTTTTGTGTGTGTCAACCGAAGCATCAAACGGCGTGCATATAAAGAAATCAGTAGTGTGTGGGTGTGTGGGTGCACACACTTACAGTATTTATGTTGTTAGTGTTCATACTAGACAGTGTAATACATTCCAGAGACATCCTGCCTAACAGAAAGTTGTCAGGCATGAATGTTTTACAACAATTATATAAATATGACACAACTTAACATGAGATCATCTGGGATATCAACCCTCTTCACTGTGCTTTGCGTGTGTGTACACGTTTCCCCCTAAAGAGTAATTTCTTTCCCCGGTGAACATAAGAGCTGATGAAATTACTCGCAGACCACAAAAACCAAAAGTAATAATACTATTCAACAGAGCCACAAGCAGATGAAACAAGAAAACAGAAAATCACCACAAGATAACATGCTGTTGAGGAACACCAACAATTGCTTTCCCAAACCATGTATTTTTGCTTTCTGTGATATTATCTGCATTGACTCTTCGAAGGATAAAATGGAAAGGATTGATCATTTTGAAGTGTAAACAATCATCGAGAGATATAGAACTGACATCTCAAGAAAGTCAGGAGTATCTAGAAGGGCCAGGATGACCATAAGAGAGCAGTATAATATCTTGGTATTGATTGCTACAGGGACACTACGTTTTTTTTCTGCTTATTCCATGGGGAATTTAGAGATCAAAGAGCTTATACTCAGATCCTTCCCACCCTAAAGCCCCCCAGTGTACCGTAGAGGAGTCTTACCGGCCGCTGGCCTTGTCCAGCAGGTCAGTCCATCTCTCTGCCAGACACTGAAGCTGGGTCTGAATCTTCTCTCGGTCCTGAGTGTCCGCTGTGGCTGCGATCCTCTCTCCCTCAGCGCTGATCATCTCCACTGTCGGCCGGCGGTCATCTAACAATCTCTGGAGCAGCTGAAGAGAAAGAGACGCAGTTATTGGTACAAATGAATGTATTGCAGTTATCGGTACAAATCATTCCTAAGAGGGTTCTCTTTACAGCGGCAATTAAGATCGACCATGGGCCAGTTTTTATCAGCGCTGTTCACTGGGGTCGCCAACGTTGAACAGGTTCAATGTTTGCTTATTTATTTTGATTCATTTAAGAATAAAAATAAAATGCCTTTAATGTATCTGGAGAGGAATGGGAAAATTAATCATTTTCCCACAACAGAATAGGTTTCCCATTTTTACCAAAATCTATACTTAAACTTTTAAAAACATTACCAGCCTTTTGTTTTAGAGGAAATCTAACACAAAGCTCATGAATTACAAGCTCTTTAAGAATGTGTCAATGTTTCATCAAAGGACTCAGGTTAGCTGATATCTATATGCATTATTAAACATTTAATGAGGGTGAGTGTTACTTTACTAAAAGGTAGATACAGAACAAACTTGTATTCACTTAACTAGGGATCCAACTGTTCTAAGATCAGAAACCAACAAACAAAATGAAAGTTACTTCCTTCCTGCTTAGATAGACGCTTCTCCGTCTGCTTTGAACCAACAGCTTGCAGTTGAGCCCCTGGAATGCACTTCTTTACAGTTTACGCTCTCTTTCTCAGCCAAACAGTGACACCACTCTTTGTCACGGATGTAAACACGTGATTGATCGCTGGTCAAGACCGCAGCACACTTATGTGCACAAACACAGGAAGTGTATGTTGGATAAACAGGGAAAAACTCTGTGTGTGTGTGTGTGTGTGTGTGTGTGTGTGTTGTGTGTGTGTGTGTGGGTGTGTCTCTGAAAGAAAAAATACCATCCACCAGGATGTGTGTGTGTGTGTGTGTGTGTGTGTGTGTGTGTGTGTGTGTGTGTGTGTTTATGCCAGTCTGACTGGCAACTGGGGCCGTTTGGACGCCAGGCAGACGGATCATTGACTGTGTGCATGCGTGTGTGCATGTGTGCGTTTGTTTGTCATTCAAATATCTATTGTTTGTGATTAAAGGACACTGAGGACATCTGAATGTCAATAATGTCTCAAATAAACCCGTCTGATAAATGAAAGAACTGTTTTTTTACAATGTTTAAAAAAGAAATTAATAACTAAATAATCCAGAAAAATTTTAAGAAAAAATTAAAATCCACAGACAGAAGTTGGCAGGATACTCTGTATGTGGGTGGCAGGAGCTTACAACTATGTTTGATGATCACCGCTTCAAATCCCAAAATGAAAAATCTGAGCAGACCCTTAATGAAAATCACTTTTCATCAAAATGTACTCTTGATGACTTAAAGCAAGACAATGCTGTCTGCTGTTTTAAGCTTTAAATCTCTCAGTTCTGGTTTGATTTTTGGAAAATTATGAACATTTCTTACCAACTTGTGTTCTTACATGTGAACAGAGGGTTTTGTTTTAATGCGCTTCCACCTTCTCCTACCTTTTGTTCTTGGATCTGGGCCTTGACTACGCGGTACTCGGCAGATGGGGGCTTTTGATTGGCCACCAGCTCCTCTGTGTCGCTCAGCCAGCTTAGCAGAGGCTCGAGAGCATCCTGAAATTTCCCACAATGCAACAGGGCCTCCTGCAACTGGGCAATCCGCTCTGCCACCTGAGGACAGAAAACGACAGAGTTGAGGAAGAAAGTCAATATAATATACTGTGTAATAAACAAGTCAATAGAAGTCATAGAGTGGAGTCGTACCCGCTTGTTGAGTGAGTTCCATTGAAGGTTGGTGGTCTCCAGGTCGTGCTCCAGTGCCTGGGTGTCGGTGTGTTTGGCGGCGCTCTGGATCAGACCCTGACCCACTGCATTGACGTGCTGCAGCTTTGGTTGAATGCTGTCCACCTGCTCTCTCTCCACGGCCTGGAAGAGGAAGCCAGGAAATGGTTAGAATTGATGTGTTGAATATGTAAGCAAGGAAAGATGGCCTTAGTTTAAATTTGAAAGCAGTAGTCTAAAAAAATACACTGAACATTTATTCTGCGTGACGACAAATGGAAGTAAACTTTACCACATAATGGACCTTTACATAGGAGCGACTGGATATTAGGAGAGGAAAGAGACACAGGGATGTGCAGAGATAAGAAAGGAATAGGAGACAGGAAGGGAACAGGAGAAATGAGGGTGGAGGGAGGAGAAAAAAGAGGAGGGGGAGAATAGGATTATGGGGATTAGAGGGTTAGGCAAGTAAGGGGCTGGCTGGAAAAGGCTGAGTCGACAACACACACATTGCAGAGTACACTAACACACGTGCATGGGTGCACACAACCTTCACTTAATCACACACAAGCAGACACTCAGACCAACACACACACACACACACACACACACACACACACACACACACACACACACACACACACACACACACACACACACACCAAACACACACACACACACACACACACACACACACACACACACACACACACACACGTCACAGTGGAGGGCTGGAGCCATCTTGTGATGACAATAGAGGCAGCCACCCGACACTAAAGACAACCAGACTTGACTTCTCTGGCTCAAAAAAGACGAAGCAACAGCCAATACAGCCCGCCCGTCATCCCAAATCTGGGCCACTACTGTATCCAAACACATCAGCACAGTACGGGTTCTCAAAGTTAGGACCAAGGTCCCATTTTGGGTCATTGGGAAGATTCTAGAAGTCCCAAACAATTACGTGTATAAGATTCTCACAGTCAATAAAGTCTTTAAAAGCATTTATCATGCAAAAGTGCCCGATGTCCACTGGTTAGAGCTTCGCAAATTAGTCAATTGTTAAATATTTGAATTTATAAGAATTTGTTGCTCATCTCTATTTTATACCGTTGTAAATTGAATATTGTTGTTTTTGAAAATGGTGACTGGACAAGAGAAAAGTTTTATTTCTTGTCAAACTAAAGACTAAAAGACTCATTCATCAATTAAGGAATTATTTGATAATGAAAGTAATCATTAGTTGCAGGCCTAAAACATTACGAGGAAACTTAATCAAATTCATAGCCCCCCCACCCAATGCTCATTTACAAAACTGTACAACTTTCATCATTTAGATTTTTCATTTCCTAATTTGGAAAACATCCCTGACCTATAAAGTCTTGTCCCTGCCTGATTTGTAAATGTTGTCTTTTGAAAGGGGTAAACAGTCTGGTTTTTCCTGCTGTTGGTTTTACTGTGGAGGAAAACAACCCAAAACCAAACAGCTAATGAAATAAGTGGAAAAAAATACATTCAGCTGACTTCCTGAAAACAATTCTGTTATACGCAACAATTCACAAAACCATTTTTACAGTTTCACCAGTAAACCACTACAGATTTAATTCCTTTCATAATCCTGACATATTCTGAGGGTCCGAAGCAGTAGTGTGGGTGGGTGTGTGTGCATGCGTGTGTGTGTGTGGGAGGGGGGGGCTTGAAGTCCTGACATCAAAGCCCACAGGGGGAGAATTAGGCCTGGTGGTTTATAATGCTGTGGCAGCCAAACCCCAGTGGCCACACAAAGAGAAGGGGACACACACACACACACACACACACACACACACACACACACACACACACACACACACACACACACACACACACACACACACACACACACACACACACACACACACACACACACACACACACACACACACACACACACACACACAGTTAAAGAGAGGGAAAATGTAGGTTTGGGTTTCAGTGAAATACCACTATGGCCTGGAAGAAGCTACAACATTTGTGGGTGTCAAATAATAATTAACCACTGCACACTACTGAACCTAATACTACGGATATGAAAGAATCTGAACAACAAATGTTTTTCCTCCCGTTTGTACCACTACATTTAAAAGATGCACTTGTGACGCAATATTTTTTTTTTTTCTTGAAATAAATCACTCCCGCGACCTTCAGTAATCAGCCAGCTATCAGACTGCAAACAGCGGCGGATGTGAACATTCTCACCACAAAATGAAAGCGAAACACACATGCATGGGTAAAAAAGATGGGTCTCTCTGCATACTAGTACAGGTATATGGAAGAATGTGAGACATCACTGAGTTTCCACTGTGATGATTCTTGGATGATTTCAAATTAAAAAGGCAAGATCAAGCCAACCAACCAAACAAGGCTAAATTAAAAAAAGGTTTGTGATTTGCCTCTGCATTCCTCAGCCATTAAAAGCTGTCAAAGCCTTAAATTGGAGATTTATGACGTGTTGAGGATGTTTACGGACACAGTACTGAGTTGGTGTATTAGATCAGCTGGAAGGGTCATAATCAAAGAGTTTACAGGTTTCTGCTCATCTGGTTTAAATATGGCATCAAACTACAGGTTCTCTATGCCAGGGCTTTGTGTGTGTGTGTGTGTGTGTGTGTGTGTGTGTGTGTGTGTGTGTGTGTGTAGTTCCAAATCTGTGCCCGTATTGTCCAAGTGTGTATAATTCTGTGCGTAATTATGTGCAGTGGATAGCGTTTCACATTTATGAATTTCAGTGCACTATTAAATTAATGAGTAGTGTGTGGTGTGTGTGTGTGTGTGTGTTGTGTGTGTGTGTGTGTGTGGGGTGTGTGTGTGTGGTGTGTGTGTGTTCCTATCCAGTTTGGACGCAGCTGTGTTTGTGTGATGGGCGTCATAGCTGCTTGGAACAGGAAGTCTGTCGGCCAGAACAACAATGACTTGTACCATGACCTGCTCACCCTAACCTTATCCTTGGATGTGTGTGTGTGTGTGTGTGTGTGTGTGTGTGTGTGTGTGTGTGTGTGGTGTGTGTGTGTGTTTGGTGGTGTGTTAGTGTGTGTATGTGTGTGTATGTGTGTGTGGTGTGTGTGTCAGAGATAGAAGGGGACAGAAAAGGAAAAAACAGGGAAAGTACACCCATTCATCATCTAAACATACACTGGAATGTATATTAACATGTTATAGGTCCTGTGTGCCGACATGTCTGTCCATTCTACCTCCTCGCTTTCATCTGTTGCTCTCTCTGTGTTTTCTCGCTTTCTGTCTCTATTCCAGCCGTCCTCTCTGCTCTTTCTGCCCATCGCCAGCTCTAAGTGGTTAACTCCACTAAACCAGAGCTCTGGAAAATGTCCCACATACTTGTCATTCTTCCCCCACCTCAGCCAGCACGCGGCAACACCAACTCTTAACTGAGCTCACTGAAGTTATTACCACCGTACTTGTCATCATTCTGCCGACAACTTCTCCTCTTCCTCTCCTCTTCCTCTCATCACTCATTTCTCTACCTCTTCTCTTCTGCTCCCCCTACCACAGCTGCCTCTTCTTTTCCCTCATCCTCTCCTTTTTCCTACGCAGTCTCTCCATCTGGACCACACTGGCCTTCTCACTTCAGCCGCAGTTCAGTGTGGACAGGCGATAAAAAACACTGGGATGAAAAGTACATCTGACTAAAGCTGGGCAGGTGGACACTGACTAAATACAGTCTGCATGCATTTGTCTCCTCAAATGGACATCAGTTTAAGAGGCTGTGGAAGAGAGGAGGAGGAAAGAATTTACTGTTGTTCGGTCTTGTTTATCAAATAAACTGCAGGAATTTGAAAGAATACAGATTTTTTGTCTGGTTCTTGGTGAGTTTTACGCTTTGACAATTTCATAAAAACATTTACAGAACAGCATTCAAAAACACAGGTGAGGTGAGTGAGGAAAAGCGGCTGGACCAGAGCGTAACACCTAACTCAAAAGTGGAGCTGTAACAATTAATCAATTGACGTAAAATTAATCTGCAACTATTTTTTATAACCGATAAATTGTTTTAGACATTTTTCGAACAAGAATTCCAAACATTTGCGGGGCAAAGCTTCTCAGATGTCATGATTTCCTATTTAATTATTGTAGTATTTTACTATTGTCTTGGGTTCTGGGATATTATAGCAACCCCCTTTCCTTATTTTCTGACATTTAATAGACAAAGTAATTAATGGCTTAACAGAGAATAGGATTGATAGATGAAATCATTATGAAAACAATCCTTAGTTGCAGCCCGTTAGTTTAAAACTTTTCCTCCACAACATTACGTATTCATGACTAAATAAACAAAGTTAAAGTAAAAAAACAACAACATTCTTGTATTGTTTATTAAGAGTGTAAAAATGCCCATTTTATGAAAATAAAATTACTTTTTCTGGGATTTGGGGTGTTATTTGTGTCTCTGGTGCTTTCACACGTTTACAATTTTGAAAAAAAACATCCATGCTGTTTTGACTGAGATTCAGGTTCTGAATGTCCTCTGCCTTCAGTCTCCGGGTGAGCTTTTCAAAATCTGCACGGCTTTCTACGTCACTAGCCGAGACGAGGTGGGTAACTGTAGCACACGCTAGCGCTAGCATGCTAGCTTGTTCGCAATGGCAAAACACTCCTACAACACACACTAGTTCAACATAATCTCCAAAAGAACTACTTTCAAGTTTCTGTTCTGCAGGTATTCCACAAGTGTCCCTCAGCTAATCCTGCCTTGTTCTGACCAATGTTGGAGAAAGAGTTATCTAGCTGATGTGATCATTACCTAGCTACTGAGCATGTGCAACTCCCAACAAAGATAGTAGAGAAGTGAAATGTTTCACTCTGTAGCTAAAACGGAGATCTAAACACACCGGGTGAAAAGAGGATCTGCAGCAATGTGCAACACAACAAAAATATGGTGTTTTTTAAACCATGTAAACCTATTCTGGTACAACCTCAAAATACAATTATGAACCTTAAAATGAGCATAACATGGGCGCATTAACACTCAAAAACTGATGTATCTGGACTGTGTGGGTGTGGTTTGATAAGATTGTGATTGATCAGAAAAGTATGTGACATCACTTCTTTCAACTGAACCACGCCTATTTAAAAGGAGTGAGAAGAGCACAGACAAAAGCAAAATAACCAAATCCTTTTCTGTGAGCAGACAGTGTGAGTGTATGTCTCCTGTACATGAACGTGTGTGTTTTTGTATGTGTGTGTGTGTCTGTTGGTGCTCTATATTTAGCTGTCATCTGTCAAGCCAATAACGCAGAAGGGAGGAATAGCTATGTCGATGGAGTGTGTCGGAAACGTCATTCTAGGACAATCAATTTCTTAATCGAGACAAATGAGGAACATGTCGCTCCTAACAGAACAACGCAGATAATTACAAGTGACAGCACATAGAAATACATGCCACTTCTGACAAAAATATAAAAAAATAAGGAAGAAAATATGCTGAGCATCCAGAACTAAGTATCTCGGAGGAATTGAGAGTTTCCCAAATTGTTATCAAAGCTTTGAAGTAGTTCTCTGAAGCTGCGTCCTCTCCTTTCATCTTTCTCTCCCTTCATAACTGAATTCCATAACTATGTGACCATGAATAGAGCTGGTAATCATACGGAAAAACCTGTGCATCTTTACTGATGCCTCTAAAGCTACACACTACACAGTAGAACCAAAGAGACCGCTATGCAACACATGCAGAAGAAAGACAGAAACTGTTTCTCCTAAAAAGCAACATGGCAGCCAGTAACAGCACTTCTATCACTTTGCTTTTCCATCACACAGCCACGCCTCCCTCCCTCTCACTTTATTCCTGCCTCAGCCTTCGTCTCGCACTCTCTTCCTGTCTTTCAACCCCTCACCCTTCCTCGCACTCCCTCCTTCCTCTTTTAATGGAACAAGGAATGACGGGAGGAAGGAAAGGGTAGAAATCTGTTTCCAAACTATTGTCGATGGGGGGGGGGAAACTATTTTGCCAGAAAGGCTTTGTTTTAAGCTCCGGATTAACCGATCTGAGACACAGGGATGAAAGGAGTTAATGGGCTAATAAATCCCATTTGAAACCAGTGTTGCTTGTTTGAACATCAACAAACATACAAATATGATGCAAATGTGGCGTGCATTCAAATCATGTTGGCTCAAACCTTACAATCCTCTTTTTCTTCCCCTTTATTGTCCCACCAGCTTTTCTCTTCTTCACTTTCCGGAATAGGATTGTTTTGATCACACTTGTACTACTTTTTAGGCGCCGACAGAATAGCCTCTAATATAGCATATCGAAAAATGCCTCTTCATTCAATACCCAATTTCAATATCTAAGGAGTAAATCTCATCAGCGTCAGTGAGCCAGTAAGCATGCAGCATGCTTCCATCAAGGTCTAAGAAGGTTTGTGATTGGCTGTCTAAAGTTACACGTCTAGGAAGGGGGCAGGAAAAACTGTTACGCACAGAGAATGGGCTCATGTAGTAGGAGCTGAAAAATAAATAAAACAATTTGTGCCGTAATGTGTAATGTTGTAATTTGTTTTTGTTTTATAAAATCAGTCTCGAAAAAAAAAGTATTGTTTAGGAACCGGTGCCAAAGTCACGGTATTGGTATCCAGCCTTGGATCACACACACATCCTTTTCCTTAGTAGAAAACGTCTCACATCTATTCAAGTCATCAGTGTTATTTCCATATTTTTTGGGAATGTTTGTGCTGCTAATCAGCTCCCTGTGAGACAGGCAAAGAGTTTATATATATATATATATATATATATATATATTACATACACACACACACACACACACACACACACACACACACACACACACACACACACACACTGTATATATAATTCGTAAGAGCCGTGTTGTCTCACTGCAAAATTTGTAAAATCATTGAAAATACGCTTCAAATATTTGATCTCCTTTTTACATTTTGAGGACATCTACATTCAATTCCAGTGGGAGATCAATGTGTTCCCGCATTTGCTTTCATGCGTTTTTGTGTTCCTGAACACGTCCCCCTCCTTCTCTCCCTCCGTCTTTCGCAGGTTTATCCCGGAGGCGGTTGTTCAGAACCAGAATTATCACATCAATCAAAATATAAATGTATGAGCCGCAGACCTGAAGCCACCTCGTTCTCTCTATCCCTGTGTTTCTCCCTTTCTCTCTTTGCTTCAACATCTTTTGCTCAATGCCTCATTTTTTATCCAGCCACTTGTTCCTTCTATTGCATCTTGTATTGAAAATGATTTGGAAACTGCAGATTTCATAAACTTACAGTTGGTCTTTTTTTTTTACTGCCTCAGAGATATTTTCAAAACTAATGTCATAACCAATAATAAGATATACAACTGGCAAAAAACAGTGTGTATCCAGTAAAACAAGTTATGCAACCAGTTTGGACTACATACAAACTCTGTTCTGTATTCATCCAGGTGGCCATGCAGCTTAAAAAAAGCTGTCACTGCGTGGCAGAAATAAGTAATATTTGTATGTGATATGCCTTGAAACAATGGATTTCAATTAATATAATTTAAGGATTTTTGAGGACCCTTTAAATCTTGTATCTTGTAATTGGCTTTGAATGAAACATGTAATTTCTGCCATTTTTCTAAATCTGCGTATAAGCTGCGTATCAGTCTGTCTGTGCGTTCCCTCGCCCCACTTTTTCAAACAGCATGAAAAGCCAGTCCATCTGTCTGTCTGTCTGTCGTCTGGGACACACACACACACACACACACACACACACACAACACACACACACACACACACACACACACACACACACACACACACACACACACACAGCCTTAAAATGAGCTCCATATTAATCCAAAGACCTTCTGCTTGTGTGTGCCTGCCAGCGTAGCTCTCTTATCATTGTACCAAAGCCTCATGCAGCGCTAAAAGGTGCTCCTCTGTGCAAACAATAGCTTCCTCCACCCAACCTCCCTGTTGCCTGTCACAACTCTTTTTGTGTCTGCTTCTTTGTCTTCTTAAACTCAGTGCGCATATCTGTCTCAAAACTGTCAATTTTCAATGAATTTCTATCAGTAATTTAACACGAAAATGGCCTGCTGTTGTTGGTTTTGCATCAGAGCAGACAATTAAAGTGGGGTGGAAGATAAAAAGACAGAAGAAATGAAAGCAAAAAAAATATAGATGTGAGAAATAAGAAATCAAAAAGGCCAACAGAGATGTAAGGGAAAGAGTGACAGGTCGGGGTACAACACACAAAACAGAGAGCGAAAAACAGGACCGTCAACAGGCCACAGAGTCCAGAGTTCCAGTGTTAGCCCCGACACATTCTTATCACATATCTAAGTTTATATTCCCCAGACAACTACTTGTGTTGCCATGTTGGCAGAGGCAGCTCCCCTCACAGAGCGCCACAGTATTTACCTCTCACCTTCTTATCTCAGTAACAACACCAGCCAAGCATGTAGGAGGAGGTTTGGGAGAGAACGAGAGCCAGTTGAGGAGAGTGAGCATGGCCGAAGAAAGGGGATTTCATCACACAACAAAAGAGCATATGTCACCTTTCAGAAATGTTAACAAAAATGGAATTTCCAAATAGTCATCCACTATACATTACAAAAACAAGGACCCAGTGTTTCTGTAGTGCAGTTGCATGTTATAACTGATGTCCCAAGCTTGAGAATCACAACAGCGATTTTTAAATAAATTCATTAGAGAAAGTGTGCATTATTAAATGCTAGCTAACTTTTAATTGGAGCCAAGTATCATGTCTAGAAAGGTATACTCTTCTGTGTTAAAACGTTCTGCTGTGTCTGATCTAGGATAGAAAAAATGTACTAGTAGCTGGCATGTCACAATGTCACAAAATTAAAACCAAGTGTCTCAAAAACCTACAATACATAAAGTATGCACAGTAGATATATCTTTGATGCATACAGGGGGGCCCAATTGTTGCTGTTTCTTTTAAGAGGTTTCTATTTCTGACCGTCCCTTAGTCAAGCGTACGTTATACAGATCATCTGCACTACAGCACTCTGTACAACTATAACTCATCGATTAGATGGGAATGGACACAACTGATTATATTAAACTAAAGCCAGAGAGGCTGTGACTGCAGGCAGAACAAACAAACAGGAAGTGATAACACAGGAAGACACAAGAATAAGTTACACACCAAAACAGACAGACACACATTCATTCTCACAAATACAGACATAGTCAAATGTACTCTTAAATCAACGCAAGGCCTCTGCCTATATGCCTAACTATAATATACTAAAAGAGGAATGTGCATCGTCCACATGGGATCAGGCACATCAGACGCCACCCAAATCACACATTACCTGTTCATGATGCCTGACATTAAACCTCTATCAACTGGTTTGGAATGGGACTTTGTTTAGATGTTTTAGAAGTGAAATGCACATGGAATTTTTAAAATCAGACAAGGCTTTTAGCCTTCAGCTCATACTTTCAATGTTGCATGTTTCACATGCAAAAAAAGAAAGAAAAAAATACCATCCTCTCAACTAGGACTATAATAAAAAAATTGACAAATTCTGAGTCTGTACGCAACAAAGATCAGGCAAATCTGGGCCAAACACTTTGCACATAACACATATATTAGAGCTCCATAAAGCCCGACAGCCTGTCAAACACACTGTCACATTGAGATACCATCTACTTTTACACACACCTTTACATGCAGCCCAGACAGTCAAACACAGAGGTAGACGGAAGACGAGTGACAACACAAACAAAACAAGTCGAAGACTGAATGCAGATGAATGGAGAGAGACTAGTCCGACGCAGTCACACTGACAGCCCTCTGTGTCGGGTCCATGCCAAGCTAATCTTGCAGCATTTATAGAATATCCATTTCAGATCCATGTCTGTACACAGCAGTCACGCTGTGTATACTGTGACAAAGATTACATTTCTCACAAATTACTTAAACAACGTGGAAAACTTTGGCCTGTATTACTTCAATCACAGCTGGGAAACATCCAGCACCCGTGACTTTGTATGGGCACATACTCTACTCTTCTGTACTCTATATACAGACAGTGTAAACACAACAATAGCGCACCCTTGAGATAAATGTTATAAACTTTGCACTTGAGATCACCATTATAAGTGGACCTCAGCTTCACACAAATAAACATGTGATCAATCTCAAATATGTGCATCCACTGTAGATTAGCCCTGACCCCAACCCAAACACGAAGCATATGCGCGCACACACACACACACACACACACACACAAAGCAACCCTGAGGGTAGTTTCCCATAAGTAGCAAAAAAAAAAAAAACCTCTAAGCATCATATTGCAATCGTTTAAAGGCCTACTACTGAAACACAAACACAAGCTAATTATGGCGTCTACATAACTTCACCCCACCCCATATACATTTTCCATGCTATGTCTCGATCTGTTACACTCAACGCTGAAATACCTGACCCAATTCTTTTTCCATGCTATGGCCTTGTGAGTCCACATGCCCTCATCTAATGCATTCATTGCTAAAAACAGATTTTTGCTCAGCTTTTACTCTCCACTTTTCTCATTAGGATAACAAACCAGGGTGTCTGTGGTTCAATTTTAATTAATTCTCTCTAGTTGGCACTCTTTATGGGCATTACATGGAATCTGTTCCAAATCACTCTGGATTTTTGCTACTAAAGGCTGAATAATAAATATATAAATTATATAGTCAGTAAACCACCTCCCAGATGCAAGGTCTTTGATTTTCGCCATGTTACAAAATGACTCTACTATTCAATTCATGGTTTACCTCAGATCACTCAATTGTGTTATCGTGCTACAAAAACAGCACAATGAATCATACTGTGGACTGAATGCATCACCTCACAGCAACAATGAGGTCCTGTATACAGTCTTTTATAAGAATGAATTATCTTACAAAAATGTAAATGAAAGCATACCTCTACCTTTATGTCAGTGTGGGAACTTGGTACTATAGCTGTCCATTCTTTCTCTGCTTTAGAGCCCCTTCCTGACTCTAAGATGGGTTCTGCTTGACAAGCTGTGGCCCCCATCTGAGACTCATCTTCCTGGGGCCTACAGGCCTGTGCCTGGCTGGTCTCTGTCTGTGAAAATAGGCTCTGTAGCAAGCCTGGCTCAAGCTGGTCCCAGGCCTGGTCTGTGGACATAAGTGGAGGAAAGTCCAGAGTAGAGCCGTCTGACTCCCAGTCACTGTCCCCTGTCATAGAGCCGAGGACAAACTCCACCCCATCCATCCCAGACTGGGTCCCTTCAGAGTACGAGTCCAGCTCCTGAGTATCCTCACAGGCTGAGCAGGTATCTGAGGGGCCAGGTCGGGGCCGCTCAGGTGCTGCCATGTAAACAAAGCTGTCAGGGGAAAGGAAGGCTCCCTCCTCCTCTGGGCAGCCCAGAGGTTTGGGGACAGGACTCGGGGGAACAGAGTCCTCAAGTGGAGATGGGGGACAGTCATTGGAGTACTGGGGAGGCGCAGATACAGCCAGATAAACAAAACTATCTGATACCACAAAGGCCTCTGAGTCTTTAGTATCCAACCCAGCACCACTAAGATCTGATTTAGAAGGTGACTGAGTTAAAGAGGAAGGAGGTGCTGAGTCCACATGTTGAGGGTGCACAAAAGGAACAGAGTCGGATTTTGGGGTGCTAGCTATCACTTCTGTTGAAGTTTCCAGATCTGGGTCTTGTTGTCCAGGCATGTCCAGTCCTGAGACTACATCTGTGGAGACAACAAAAGTCTCCAATGCAAAGCATGTCCCTTCTGTCTCACGAGTTACTGACATGGCCGGGTTGCTAATCTCTGAGGAGACCGAATCTTCTTGACAGGAAGTTTGAATGTCAACATCCTGTGTACATTCATTGTCAATTTCTTTTTCAACCGTGTGTGGAGGCTCAGGGGAGTGATCCATGAGAACTCCCTCGCTACTGTCCAAACTTGGCTCAGATTGATCATCCACATCCCACTCTGTTCCTAACTCCTCTTCCTCTTTCAATTCTCCCTCGTCCTGCACATTCTCCTCCTCCACTTGTTCTGCCTGCTCACAATAAGGGTTCATAGGGCTACAAGATGGAGAGGAGGCTCTCTCCTCACAATCCTCGCCATCACGCTCTGATGATGCACCACTATCTGGGTCTGTTTCTGTCCGTGCGTGTCTCCCCTGTTCACAGTCTACCTGAATAATGTCATTAATACCAGTTTGGTCTGGTTGGGACGTGTGGACGCCACTGGAGTCTGACTCCAGCTGTTGACCAAGAGCAGAGTCTGTTTGGTTACTAATCTCTTCTTCCTCAACCTCTGCTTTTTCCTCATTATAGTCAACATCGTACTCTTCATCGATGAAACCATGTTCCCTTTCACAGTGTTGAGCTTGCATCAAGTCTAAGTTTGTCATCAGTTCTATGTGCTCAGAGTGATTTAAATTAGAGCTTTCTGCAATATTTTCTGAGCCTGGAGTAACGCTATTAGGCTCTACAGAGTTAACCACATCTAAAGAAAGAGTTCCTTCAAAATCTACCCAGGCGGTCTTTGCTTCTTCCTCTCTCTCCTCTTCCTCTAAACAGGGAAGTGTGTAGGGATCAAGAGGCTCAGGGTCTACACTCATCTCCACACCCTCCTCTCCTTCATATGCTTGACATTGCCTCTCCAGTTCAAGGAAGAGGTCATCCGACTCAGCCCCTGAGCTGGGGCAGGGTGAGTCACTGGGGGCCCCGGGGCCTCCAAACCCTGTGGGGGGAGTCAATACTGGCCAATGTCCAGAAGAGCCTGTTAATTCCCATCCCTCTGATTCAAGTGTTTCCCTATCCCAAGACTGGTCAATAATCCCACTATTCTCTAATTTAAGAACTGCCTCCCACTCTCTTTCCTCTCTCTGAGCTCTCTCCTCCTCTGCTTTGTCCCTTTCTTTCTTCCACACCTCCTCCTCCTCAAATATTGTGCTGCACTCTTCCTGCTCCTCGTCTTCAAGCTCCTCAAGAATTCTGCGCTCGTCCTCCTCAAACTTGAGTTCGGAGGCTGTGCGTTCGAGCTCACTGCCGTCAGCACCCCAACCAAGCAGACCCTCATCACACCCCTCCTGACTGATACAAGGGGAGAGAGGCAGACCTCCGTATACTAACCCATCCTCCTCCCTCAGGAATGGAGATGGTGGGTCTAGTAGATAAAGTGACTCCTCATCTGTGTTGCTATTATCCCCCAGTAAGGGAGGTAAAGGGGGGAGAACAGGGAAGTTGTGTCTTGGGCCGACCTGGGTTCTTTTCCCTGTTGTTAAACTGCGGGGCCAGGTGCGGGCCTTGGTAGGAGGGCAGAAGACTGGTTTTGGTGGGATGAGAGGAGCATTATCCCCCTGGCCAAAAAGAGGAGAGTCCCTCTCTGAATCTGAGGTCTTAACTGACTCGACTGTCTCTTCTGGGATCTGCCTAAATCCAGCTTTAGAAGAGCTACTAGTCCGTTTCTGGTGCTCCCTTTTTCTCTCTACCTGTCTGGAGATACTGGGGCTATGCTGTGGTGAATTTCCAGATACCTGGGGTGCCTGAGTCTGGCAAAAGGCAGGTAAGAGTTCTTTGGAAGGTGACTGCACCCCATGAGTCTGTTTGTGTTGCTTCTGCAGCACAGGATGAACCTGCTTTTGCCTGCTGAGAGGATGCTGCTGGAGAGGAGGCACCGGGCTAATTGTGCGTGTCAAAGAAGGCGAGGAAGAGACAGGAGGCGTGTGGGGAGCAGATGATAGAGGAGAGGGTGTGTAAGGGGGTAAGGAAGGAGTGGACGAGGTAGGGGTGGATGGGGGGAGGTGAGAAGGAATGGGCTGTAGAGGAGAGAGAGGAATGCCTGCCGCAGACATCCGTTTTTCTGCTCCTTCAACAGACGAGAACTCAAGTCTCTCAGCAAACTCTGGATAACTCGGGGGCATGAAGGCTTTCCAAGAGCGACGGTTCAGATTGTCCCTCTTATCACCACCTTGATGGCGCCTCTTGGCCACTGCAGCTACCCCACCGGAGCCAGATGAGGACGGAGCAATAGGCAAACCTGAACCTACAATGCCAACTGGTGGTGACATTATCTGAGGATCACCAGTTAGCTTTAAGGCATCAAAGATCACTCTCTCATCTAGTCTCTTCACTCCACCAGTATGATCTGCATTCCTGGAGACAAAAACGCATCCCAAATCAGCGCCGATGGTGCCATTGCTGGATAGTGTACTTCCCTCTCCTCGCACCTCCCCACCAGAGCCTAGAGTGCTTCTGGAAGGTTGACACAGTTTGGTCCCTTGGTCAATCTGTTCATTGATGCGCATTGTATCATAAATGGATCGCTGTGGGACGTAGCAATCCTCTATGTACGCCTCATCCTCATCACCTTTTCCAAGGCAGCGAGGGTTCTGCCTCAGGCAGTCCGGGCGGCTTAGAGGTTTCCCCATTCTGTCTTTTTCACCTGTGCTGGGCAGCCACAGAAATCCTATTGTTTAAGGTGCAGGTGTGGCACTGCACTTAGAGAAAACTTTTTGTTTTTGTTCACAAAAAAGGGATGTTTGTGGGAAATTAATTACTTTACCTTCAATAGTCCTCAGTCCAATAATCCACAAAAGCACACAGTCCATTTGGCTGCATTCAACAAATCCTTCAGGTTTCACATTCTATCATTTAAAATGTTATCATCCACATTTTGATTCCAGTGGTGTGTGTGTGTTAGGGTTAGGTTCTATGTCACTTCAACAGTTGTGCATTTCCTTGGTCTTTCTGAGATGCTGCTTGGCATCAGCGAGGGAGTGGGAGAGACAGCCCTCCCCCTCGGCACCATATTAATCACCAGCTCTGTTATTTGAAAGGCTGTTAGGAATGAAGGAGAGGTGGAGGGTTGAAGGGAAATAAAAAGTCATCGTCTCCCTCTCTGAGTAGTACAAAGTCCAAGGTGAGGTGAGGACCATGCAGATAACAGCGCTTTGTTTTGAGTACAGCTGTCTCCTCCATATTCATATACCGCTTCTCATTCCTTGACCCCTTTTTTACTCTCACTAAGCGCCTGCCTCATTCCTCTCCGGTGTCCTCTCCTCTCTGTGGCACAACAGGGAAAGGCAGAAGGGGCTTCGACAACTTCAACAGTCTCAGCGAGAGGCAGGCTGGGAAGTGTAAAAGTCTCCTTTTAAGGTGAGAAAACCCACTCTCTGTTATATAAAAGAAAGGCTGCGTGGGGTGCAATGACTAGGAAAGTGCAATACTCCATAGATTTGTCTCACATTTGTTAAAAAATATTCCTTGCAGGAAAAATTTGCGAGAAGCCAGTAAATGAAAGAGACAAAAATACAGAAAATGTCTTTCCTCTTTGTGGCAAGAAAACCCAACTAGAGAAAAATGTGAGTAAAGTAGAAATCCCTTCATTAAGTCACTGCCACTTTGTGGTCCGGTGAGTGTTCAAGCAGTCCACATCTTTTCTTTTTCTGTCCTCTGCTTCCATCACAAAGAATCAGGGCTTTGTGCCTGCAGGACGAACCCTAATTTTGTCCAAGACATCACATCACTATCACAGCCGTCATCATTAGTGGAAGAAAATCAACTCCGTCATCCACACAACAGTCTAGCATTTGAGGAAAATGCTGAATCTGAACAAAGAGAAAAAGCTGTCCGCTTTTCAGTGAAGAAATCCCTGTCAATGTTTTGTATCTTTCTTCATCTTTTATTATCCTCAGATCATCCACAGCTCCAGGGGAGAGGTGGTACAGTAGATTGAAAGCAGGAAGAATCTTGGAGGGGGTGAGGCTGGAGTGAATGAGGGCATCTGGGGGTAGATAGAAAAGGGGGGGCTGGGGGCTGGATCCTGGACCAGCCAGGCAGGCAGGGAAGGCAGGCAGGCAGACAGGGCAGTGAGTCGTGGGACTGTATCCAGAGGGCAAAGACCCAGACAGCCCTCCCAGCTCCAGTCCCAGCTTTGCAGGCAGCGTCTTCCCCCTCTTCACCAGCAGACAATCCCAGGACACGCTCCCTTCCCTTTCTTTGCCGTATTCTTTCTCCTGCTCCCGACTCCGTACTGAGAACGAAACAAAGTGCCACGCAATCCCAGTTCCTCTTTCTTTCTCTCTCTCACTTGCTCTGTGAGACGTGTGGGCTCCCAAGCTTTGCTCTCTCTTTCTTTCACTCCCGGTCTCTGTTCTCAGGCCACTACACAGCTGAAATGGTTTGCAGCTGCTAAAAAAATCTCCCTCTTTTCCTCTCACTCTCGCTCTCTGGCTGCTCCCCCCTCGTCTCCTCTCTCACTCACTCACATGTCCCTTCTCTCTCTCTGTCTCTCTCTCTCTCTCTCTCTCCCTACCTCCCTCGCTGCGCTCTTGCTGTTTGTGTTTGAATTCAGCTCCGTTTGTTCTGTTTCCTGCACTGGTATTAAAACACAGGAAGTGCTCCAATCATGCTGGTTTCCTCTCTACCGAAAAAAGAGAAAAAAACACATGAGGCAGAGAGAGAGAGAGAAAGAGGGAGAGAGGGGCAGAGGCGGAGGGGAGTTAAGTAGCGATAGAGAGGGAGGCAGGGTGCTAAGAGGGGGCGTGGAACTAGAGAGAAAGAGAGTTGTGCAGAGGAAGATTTTGCCTGTTACCAAAGAAATATCAGCTGAATACCGGGATTCTGCTGATTATTTCATGCTGAGCAACAAGCAACTATTAAAACTGATTTAAAAAATATAATAAGTAAAAAGAGTAATGATTTCCAATGATTTAATATACTGTAATATAACCCAGATGAGGGTTTCCTTCTGTCAGCATATTTATACAGTATCTCACTTACCCTCCCGGCCACTATTGCCAGATTGGGGGGGGGGGGGGGGGGGGGCTAGTGATGTGAGATGGCTACATTCATCACAGCTTTGTAATCCAGTCTTAATTCTCTGTGGGCAAACCGCCTCTCTCTCTTTTGGAGCAACAAAACATTGTCCTCTGAGAGTGAAATGATACAGAGTCAAAGAAAGAAAAAGAAGGACAGCAGGAATGGAGGTACGGAGAGAGGGGGCGGGACTACTAGCCGACGGGAGAGAGAGGCTTATCAGTAATGAGTCTTTTTTTTCTCTCCCCCAAAGCAGTTGTCCAGGCTGTAGGCCGACAAGGAAGTGAGTCCAGTCTGTTTTTATTCACTCTATTATTTCCTCCTTTGTCAGAGTTGAGCCACAAGCCCTCTGTCAAGCTAGAGCAAGGGTTGGTAGCAGCAAAAGAGCTGCGGTGTTAAAAAATAAATATGGAAAAGATATAGACACACAAAAGTCTGTGATATTCACAGACTCCACTGGTGATTCCCGTCTGCGCCTTCACTGAAACCCATCCGGCTGGGGAGTGTGTGTGTGTGTGTGGGTGTGTGTGTAGTGTGTGTGTTGTGCTTGTGTGTGTGGTGTGTGTGTGTGTGTGTGTGTGTGTGTGTGTGTGTGTGTGTGTGTGTGTGTGTCAGTCAGAGGGAGAGACCGAGGGGCCAGGAGGAAAGGGGCTTTGCACAAAAAAGCAGGGGGGGTGCTGTCTTTTTCTACAGGATGCCACACAAAACCTCGGAACAGCCACCCAATGAGTCAGAAGGGGGATACTAGCAAATCTGGCAACCTGCAGCCACAGAACAGAGACAGGGAGCTCCAAACCACTCTGTTGTTCTCTTGTTATCCAAAGTTACAGGCTTCTCAGAGCCAGTTGTAGCATTCCTCCACCACCTCCTCCTTGTTCTCTCTTCTGCTCTCCTTTTTCAGCCAGTCGGTTTGTTTAAAGCAGTCTGGCAGAGCTCTGCTGATCTGAACCAACGCACGCCTGCTTTCTTTCTTTCTTACTCAACCCCTTGCCTCAAAACACATTTCCAATACACAAGAGGCGGAGCGCTCCCTTTCTCAACTGTTGCACAGAGCAGCCCGTGGCCTGCATGTCAAATATGCTAAATACTCCACTCTTTCTTTTTAACTACCCTCCCTCCCTCTAACCACCCACCCCCCTCTCTGTCAGTTGCACTGCAGCTGTCATTGCCGCGTCCTAGGCAAACGTCTTCATAGAAACAAAAGGGGTTTGTCACTGGTTTGCTTCACACACACCCACGCACACATGCAGAGCTCACAAACTCTCGCGTGACCCACGGCTAACCGACAATCCCCTCTACACAGACCACAACAAGATTTAAATCCAAGCATTCACAGATGTGGGCCAGATACCAGAAGTGATGGAAGGGCAGGCAGTGGGGAGAGAAAACCAGGAAAATTTTAAAGTAAAGGAGGCATTAAGGACGCAGAGGAACTGATAAACACATTACGCTTATTTAATTTGCCCATTTAGATGATGCCCTTTGCCCTACCCCTTCTTCCTCTGCCTCAGTGAACAGGCAGAGTCGATGCCTCCACCCACGACCTCCCATGACCTGTTTAACATTAAACTTGATTAGTCAATTCCTCTGCCAATCTACCCTCCTCTGCTATAATTTTATTCATTCCTCAGTTGTCACGGCTGATTTAAGAGTCACAAAACAGACGGAAAGAGGAGCAGGGAGGGTGTTGAGAGAGGAGTGAGGGGACGAGAGGATTATGGGTTTAATTTTCCCTGGGGGGGTCGGACTGTGGAGCCTTCACGGCCATGGTGGCGTGTCGCACTTTGGATCACAGCGTCCGCTAAATGGCCTGTTATTCACATGTAATGCTGTGCTGGTTTTGCCTAAGTTAAAGGCTCACACTGCCTTTGTCTGTGTCTAGAGGCTTGAAACCACTTAGTGCAGTTAAGTGACATAAACACAAACACAGGTGGAGGGCATGAAGTATGTATTATTGACTTTTCTGGGTCGTTTATTTGCTCATGGGGAAACACCTGTCGACAAGAAAATATACTTCTCTCCGACTCTTTCATTTCTCCCTCCCACCGAAGCCAGAGTAAGTCCATAATCCATCTCTTCAAGTCATTTATTGTCATTTTCTCCCTTAACGTCTTTTTAAAAAATCTCTTTCCACCCTTCCAAATATCTCCGCCCCCGCCTTTGTGGTAACCTGGCAGCAGGAAAATGTAGCTGCTATCTGACTCTGTCTTTGCTTTTACTTTCCTAAATCCAGCCTCCTTCTTTGCAACTCTCAGGGGTAGTTTTACATTAACTAGCCAAGCAATTCACCTGCGCGCGCGTGTGTGAGAGAGAGATGGAGTAGAGAGAGAGGAGAGAGAGAGAGGAGAGAGAGAGGGAGAGAGAGAGAGAGAAGAGAGAGAGAGAGAGCAGGATGAGAGAGAGAGAGAGAGAGGAGGGGGAGAGAGAGAGAGAGAGAGAGAGAGACGAGAGAGAGAGAGAGAGAGAGAGAGAGGGAGAAAGCTTTATTGTTTCTGAGGCAGAGAGACAGTTACAAAGAAACCCCCACACACACACCCCTCCAAAGTCACACAAAAACAGTGATGCGTGCACACACACACACCACACACACACACACACACACACACACACACACACACACACACCAACACCACACACACACACAAAAACACACACACACAACACACACACACACACACCCAAACACCACTCTAAGCAAATAAGGCATGCATCTCCACCATCATGCAATAACTTCAATAATCACGCCTGTAAATCATCTATACATAATCTCAATCTTACACACACACCCACGCCCGGTCATTATGGTAGTTTAGACTGCAGATTTTGTGGCTGATTTGCCACAAGTGTGTTCGTTGGACAACTACTTGTGTGCTTCTGAATTTAAAGGTAAATTCGTCTGCATGCGCACACACATTCTTTTAGGCAAATCAAAACGTTACACTGTGTGTGTGTGTGTGTGTGTGTGTGTGAGAGTGTGTGTGTGTGTGGTGTGTGGTGTGTGGTGTGTGTGTGTCATTCAGCTGGCAGCAGAGGCTATGTTGCAGATGGAGTCTAACGTCATGTGCGATTCGGCAGGTAGAACTTTCCACATTATAAAACACTTTGGAGGTCAATTCTCTACGGTGGTTCAAGCTATTTGGGGGTTTCAGTGTGTAAAATAGGTTTCCTCTCTTCTTTCTTTCATGACCTGCTCTTTCCACGCACAACACACACACACACACACACACATCAAACACACACCGTGAGGTGTCCTGGGAGGTCAATGCACGGGTCACTCTCTTTTCCCCACACACCTCCTCAATGACTGACTGCTGGTTCCACTATATGACATCAGAGAACGGCAGCTCCCAACCGTTAATCAGGAGCACTGGGAGAGACCACACACCACAACACACCACACACACACACACACACACACACACACACACACACACACACACACACTTTCCTTTTTTCTTTGAGCCTCCTACACCTCCCACACATCCACCTCTTCACCGGGATCTTACACCCCCTCTACAGTACAAATCGGCTCCAAAAGTCTCTGTCAGTGTTTACTCAGCAAATAGGACTTATTTACGTATGCTATTTATTATGTATTATAGGGCTGACACTTATGATTATTTTCATTATTGATTAATCTGCTGATTCTTTTCTAGATTAATTGGTTATAAAGAGAATAGTGAAACATTTTCATACCAATTTCTGATAGTCCAAGGTGAAGTCTTTACATGCCTTATTTAGTCATTCCAAAACCCAAAAATATTCAGATTAACATTTACTTCAGCGGTAGGGACAATCGTTCCAATGCAACATTGTGTTAACAGATGTGTCAACTGTAGCGCCTGGGCAATAAGAAAAGAGATGACTGAGGACAGAAATGTCAACATAAATATTCCGAAAAAAGTCTCATTCACCGTGTCTCACTTCACCATCAACGGAAATGTTCAGTTTCATGTGAATTATAACGCTGAGTAGACTGAAGAGTTTGCATTGCTATGGATGCAGTGTTCCAACCGTAGAGACAGAACGGACTATTTTCTTTAGCAGAAGCAATACAGGCATTTTTAAATAAATAAAAACGTTTTCAAATCCACATTTTGTGTCAAATTGTTGCTTTATTTAGTATGTAGCTGTATAACAAGCGGGATAACGTAGAGCGAGCCGGTCACTATAGCAAATACAAGCCCTTCAGGTTGATTCAGTGTATTTAAATTTACAGTAATGTGTGTTTTTTTCACCCCATTCTTCAATATGATTCAAATCATTGGTTTGTCTCAGTCAGTTTTACTGTCACTAATATGATATTTATGATCAGCTTATCTTTTATTACATTTAAATTTGCTCCCTGTATGTTATGTTATGTTATTTAGTTATGTGACACAAAATTATTTCAAGACGTCTACATACAGTATATGCATAAAAAGTGAATCTTGTTTTTTTTCCTCTAAAATATGATCTACAACCTAATTTAGTTTTGAGTTAAAACAATACATTTATTTTGCTTCATGTTCTAAAAGAAAAAATGATTATATGAAATACTTTTGAACACAGCATATTAATATTTGTCATCTCAGGAGAGTATTTTGAATTCTACTGAACAGAGAGTAGGAAATAGAAAAAGAGAGAGAGACAGAGGGGGAGAGGCAGAGCCGTGGCATGCCTCTCTAATTAACAACAGGTGAAACAATACAGAACCTGCGAGTGCAAAGGCTAAGACGTTACACAAACACACACACAACATCCAAGACATATTTAGATCATACAATCCCAAGTCAACACTTACTTTCTTCAGTCTCAGAAAGGAAGGAGGTGTGTGTGTGTGTGTGTGTGTGTGTATCCACGTGAATTTATTTGTGTGTGTGTGTGTGTGTGTGTGTGTTTGGCCAGCATGTTACAGTAAGTTTGGTTGGCCGGACAAATCAGTTTATATGATTGGAGAAATGATGTTAGCGTGAGCTAATCAGCCCCTTAAGAGACCAAATGCAGACAGAAATAGGAGTAATCAATTCATAACACAAAAAGAAACACAATCTCTCTCACCACACACACACACACACACACACACACACACACACACACACACACACACCAACCCCCACACACACCACACAAAACCACACCCACAATAAACACACACACACACACACACAAAATCAAGGACAGAAAATAGTCCAAGAAAATGTAATGAGCCAGTAAACAGCGCTGCCGTCCAGGTGACGTATGACTTGGATTAGCTTGGGGAGTCATGGGGGGGCTACTGGGTTCTGACACACTGAACTCTCCTGACCGCACGCCGCCTTTGACTTCGAATAAGGCAAGCATGGCTGCTAATTTGTAACTGAAACTCATTTGATACGGTCTAAATGTTCAAGGCAGAAACGTGGACTTAACTTACTCCTTCCATCATCCTATGTTTCAGGTTTTCTAGTTGTCAATTTCATCATGTGGTTTTACATACATACAGTTTATGTAAATATTCAGTATGATGAATGGAGAGTTTATTTTCTGTTAGACAGAAGGCTGTATTTGTCCACTCATGAAACCACAAGAGTTGAAATGTTGATGGGTTTTCAACATAAAATGTTATCAGATTTTAAACACCTTTTTTCTTTAAACGTGCAACCTTTTTAAAAGCTGGACATGCGGTTTAACGCAGGGATTTTACATGTCACTACGGATTCATAATTTCCAGAGCTGAACAGAAATGTTGCTGAGGGTCTCTGACTCATCCACATTAAATGTGGGCTCTCTGAAACACATCATGGGTTACATTATATGGATTTGTTTTAATAGAGGGTATCTTTAAATCAGGGAGCAACGGGTATAAACACATTTTTAAAAGTGTTTTGGACAGGCTCTAGAGGTAAAATGTTTATTTTTGACTTTTTAACTGCTAATTACTAAAATGTGAATGTGTAAGCAGCTCTATAGGTGAAAATTAGGAAATGTTCCAGCCTCACAACATGAGCCCAAAGAGGACCAGGGGGCTGCTGGCCCGGTTTGGCTTGACTTCTACTCCCATCATTAAATAGTTGCTGACACAGTCACTGTGGAGAAGGACAGTGAGTCACAGGCTTACAGATTCCCCAACGAGTGAAGACTACAAGATTATGAGATGGAGAGGAGAGACAATAAGGGAGACTATAGGAGGATAAAACAATAAAGAGGAGAAGGTGAAAGCTGTGAGGTGGAAAGAGACGGAGGGGGTGAAGACAGGGGAGGCGCACAATCATGATTTAGGATAGGGATTTTCACAAACATGTGTGCACAAGCCACACTCTGGCCTCCTGTTCCACTGTCACCCAGACTAACCAGCCCTGCCCAGGAATGTCCATCTGCAGCTTCGGGTTTAGAGCCTTGTAATGCCTCTCTGCTAAAACTCCAGGTTTTGTATGTGTGTTCTCAGAGTCTATGTCAGCTGCTTAGGGACGAAGGGAGCCAGGGGCATGCAGAGGGATGTTGATGCCACACCCTAGAGTGTGTGTGTGTGTGTGTGTGTATTTGTGCATGTGTATTTGTGTGTTAGGGTGGGGTAAAGAGACAGCTGAGATTCTGGATTGCACCCCGAAAAAGACTGGAATTAGAAGCATCCTCTGATGCAGAGTGCATGCGCACACACACACACACACACACACACACACACACACACACCTCTCGTCAGCCCACAAAGCAACCCTAAATACAAACACAGATTCCACAGTAGCACTTATGTGCAGACAGGATGGCCATGTATAAACATGTACATGGTAAATAGCAATACTTTTTGATCCTGTTTCCCTTAAAACTTGTGCTGTATCTGAAATCACTTACTATAAGATAGACAGTACTTTACTCTAATAGTGAGCAGTTAATGGAGATCACAAATGCTTATGAATGTGTCACAAGACTGAAATGCGACTAGAAAATGTGACACACTGCACTGAGGGCAGAACGTAGAGTACATACCATAGACACTACTTCATTTGTTCCATTGTGGGAGATTTTGAGGATAAGGTTCACACTCTGGACTATTTGGACACACATAAAATGAGGGACCGTAAATACAGTGCATGCTATAGCGAACAGGGAGTGACTTTACAGCACATCTACACAGAGGGCAGCCAAGTTTTTTAGTTGCACGTCCTACACAGGCCACGTTAACATGTTGTGTTCTACTTTGTGCACATAACCGCGAGCCAAAGCCTACTTTTACGCAACATATGTATTTTCTTCCATTTACATGCACAATGATGTAATTATGGGATCTGCTGACATGCTGCTTTCTCTTTATGTTTTCATGTTGTTCAGTGCAGATACAACAGCCTACCTAAGGTTTGGTACTGACTCTAATAAAACACTACATTTTTAACACTATACTTGAAGGAAAAAAACACACAAGCAGCCGTACCACAACTTTGCTTAGATAAAATAGTTTAACAATAAGTAAACAAGAACAAGAATTGGACCAGACATTTCATGCCAACTTCTAATTATTGGCGTTGGAGACACATTTTGGTTAGTACTGAAAAAGTATGAAGGTTTCATACCCAAAATGTTTTATTTACATACATTACTGTGCAAAAGTCTTAGGTAGGTGTGGAAAAATGCTCTAAACTAAGAATGCTTTCAAAAAATTAATTAATTAAATTAATATTGATTGTTTATTGCTATCAATTTACAAATTGCAAAGTAAGCAAACAAAAGAAAAAGGGAAAAGCACATAAACATTTGGTTTTACTACCCTTTGCCTTCAAACCAGCATCAATTCTTCAAGGTCAAAGTAAAAAGTCGGGCAACATGAGGATTGTAGACGCAGTGGTCGGCCAAGGAACCTTGATGAAAAACACATCAAGCTTACTTCCCTTCGAAATCAGAAGATGTCCAGCAGTGACATTAGCTCAGAACTGACAGAAACCAGTGGTACCCAGGTACACCCCTCTACTGTCCGGAGAAGTCTTGCCAGAAGTGGTCTTCATGGAAGAGTTGCAGCCAAAAAGCCATACATACGAAATGGAAACAAGGCCATGCAACTCAACTATGCACAAAAACATAGGAACTGGGGTGCAGAAAAATGCCAGCAGGTGCTCTGGACCGATGAGTCAAAATTTGAAATATTTGGCTGTAGCAGAAGGCAGTCTGTTTGCCAAA
>NC_045746.1:19335814-19336086 GCF_008692095.1 Etheostoma spectabile | reverse complement strand
GTGTTACAGTAATGAGTGTGTGGAGGCAACAATGAAGCATGGTGGAGGTTCCTTGCAAGTTTGGGGCTGCATCTCTGCAAATGGAGCTGGAGATGTTGTCAGGAATAATGGTGTCCTCAATGCTGAGACATACAGGCAGATACTTATCCATCAGGCAATTCCATCAGGGAGACGTACCATTGGCCGCAAATTTATTGTGCAGCAGGACAACAAACCCAAACATACAGCCGAGGTCATTAAGAACTATCTTCAGTGTAAAGAAGAACAAGAAG